>NC_137674.1:14051743-14154243 GCF_963989245.1 Nansenia antarctica
TTTTGTCCCTTACCAGCATCACAGCTGTGACCCCCCATCCCCCCAAAAAATAAAAGTATTTTTAACTGGCATTTGTGAATGATGGCAGAGTGAATTTACCACTTTGTTTTATAACTGAGCGAAGAAATCCAGCCATATTCCCAAACATTCATCTCACTATTCAACATTCCCCAACATTCACCTAATTGCCATCAAGTATGGAGGCCTACAAACATAAAGCTCTTGAGGGCCACCAAAAATCATGAAACCTTGTAGCCGAGCACAAGGGCATCTGATAACCATTGCAACATGACAATTTTCTAGTCAACTGCTTACTAATCATGCTGTGAGCCCAATCCCCCTACATATGCAATGGAATCTATGTTGGTTAATGCGTTCTCTGTCTCTGAAATTAGTGTGACCCACTGGAGCGGCAAATCACTTTGTACCCAACTGAGGAGTGTAATTAGCTCTGCTCCCTGTCAGAGAGACAGTTTATTTGTCTTAACTGCTCTCCTAAACTAGTCTGAAAGTGATTTATTCCGTAGCACTTAGCATTTAGCATTTATTCTGTATGGTGAAGCACCCGTTCTTATTTGATAACTTGAGTTTATTAATTTCATCCACAGTAGCAGGATACCTTGTATGGAAATCTGAGCTTTAACTATCAATGTGTGGTACAGTTGGCATACACCTATACTGTTAGCCATACAGTACACTGTTGTCTTCATGATGGATATGAAAAATAAGTCAAAAGAGTATTTCTAAAGCTCAAATCTGAGTTGATCAATTCACAAATAGTCCAAATGAGCAGCCAATGATGACATGAACATACCCTAATAACTTATCAATTGATCATTTTATGAACCCTGGTAATATTGTACATCTTGGTGCGAAGGCAGTGCTTAGTTTGGTTGACTTTCTGCATACCCACATCAGAGGGTATTGTAAAAGTGGTTACATAACGCGTGTGTTCTTTTCAGGTTGTTAAAAGAGATGTTGCGTAACCTGTGACTAATTAGGCAAATATGAGTGTGTCTATATTGACCACAGTTACCACCTGTTGACATGTGGGTAAATGTGTGGAACAATTACTCTATAAGTCACAGTTAATGAGTCAAGGTCCAGCCGTGTAACTGGAACTGGAAACCATGTCACTGTATGATCCACAATTTGAACAACCTTATTGCCTCCCTAGCAGCCAGAGGCGCATTTATGGCTCCGTAGAAGAATGTTTCAGCTGTCTAACCAATCACAGAACTACGAGATTATGAAAGAAGGGACATCACTCACGCTGAGTTGTTGTTGTTCTCCAAATGAGGCAATCACCCTTAATGGGATGGGCGAGGCAATTGCTACGAGTCATCTCAAACTATCGGTCCCTCTCCCCGTCTGGTGTGATGCTTAGTGGAAACCTCTCGAGTATGGGAGGATGTCCCCAGTCCCTAAGGCCAATTATTACTGATCACCTGCAGGTGTGTCCAGAGAAGGGCTCTGTCCTGTCAGGACCTGTCCATATAGCATCATGCTAACTCCATTAAACAACTATACAGAGAATGGCCCTGTCCTGTCCACAGCATCATGCTAACACCATTAACAACCATACAGAGAGTGCGTCATGAGGTCACACTTCTATTTCTGGGACTGGACCACCATGCATGCACCAACACAAATCCTAACTCGAGATCTTCATGCATAACTCCGACATTTCGTGACGTTAGAATTATAAGGTTCTATCTCAATTTTTGTCAAAATTGAGTTTTTTTAAATAATCTGACCCATTAGGTGTTTATTAATGCCTGTGTGGTGTTATTTTTAAAATGTTGACATTTTTGAGTTAGTAATTCATAAAATACAAAGGTTCCATCTCACAAAACATAATGGAATGTAAAAACTCTGACGCTCAATATCTCTGAACTACCCTAAACGGAGATAGAACCTTATAATTCTAAGCTCACGATTTGTGGAAATGTTGCATTGATGTCAATGGGGCTTTTTCTCAATAATTCCACTTACGCGCACAGATGTGGAGTGAGGATTCCACCCAGAGAGAGCATACTCTTACCACAAAGACTTTAGAGGAAGTAAGGGTTCATTTAGCCTTCTTAGTTTACCACAGTATGAAACAGCTTTTAAATATCAAAATTACAACCTCTCTTCCCCTGCACGGGGGTTATTACACGGTGGGACAGTCACAGACTGCACTTGTTCAAAGACCTCTTAGAGTCCTCTATTGACTTTAATGAGAGTGAGCTGACCAACGTCGGTCTCCCTGTGCCAATGTCTCTGGGTCTGTGTGTCCTTCCGTTAGTTGGTAAAGGGAGGCTAAAACCCAGAGCTAGTTGCCCCCGTCTTGAGCAACGCGAGGTGAGGTAGCTTCCTCTCCTCTTTGCTGGGCCTCAGCGGGCTCCAGCCCTGGCCACAGGCCTCAGGCGGTCTGTGCGGTTTTCTCACACTTCTATAATTAGCCAGGCCCTCCACCCTCAATGTTATTTTCTTTTCAGATATTAAAGTATTGCTGACATCCACGTCAAATAAATTATAGGCTGTTGCCTGTATTTATGGTCAGGTCATTTAGTTTTTCAGAGAGCGGGCGATTGCCCCATTTCAGCTGAGGTCCTTTGAGTGGAGTCCAAGCCCCGGGCAGTAGAAGCCCAGACAGTAAACTACAATCCTATTCACATTGTTGTACAGACTGTGCAGAGGCCAGGACAGCGTACTTGTTTTCATCACCTACTGCATTTACATTGCCAATGGGCAAACACAATGGGCTTGAACTGCAACACTAATGTATCTGGACTTGTCGGGATTTAGACATCTGTCTAGAGGCCTCATACACTACATGCAGCATGTACTACACATGATGGAAGCGTATCACTCGAAATAGGGTGAGCAGCAAGTGGCAATATCACATCAACGGTCTGCTAAAAAAAAAATATTGACTTATAAACAAGGCCTAATTGCCTTGACTAAAAACCATTTGGCTTAATGTTTTCATAATTCAAACAGCAGGCTCCAAAAGGCATGCTTCAAAAGGGCAGAGCAGAGAGTAGAGGGATGAGTCAATAAACATCTGTCCTGTTCTCACTGAGGAATACCACATCCATGGAGAAATACCCCAAGTGCTTATTACACGTCTTTGGGGTCATCCTCCTCCCATTTGTGCCCCCCCCCCCCCACACACACACACGCACACACACACACACATTATACACCCACCCCACCCCACCCCCATCTCCGAACATTCGCTTTGAGCCTGGCAAAGTTTAATGATGTGTAAGCTACGACAAATTAGAACCAGCTATCCTGAGGTTTCACCGAGCAGGGAGTCGTCGGTCGAGCCCAGATGTGGAGCGACAGTCGCTGTAATGAAGCAAGAACAACAATACAAGGCAAATGAGGGAAAAACATTTGGGTGTGATCTATACTGAAATTGGAACTCTCTGTGTATTATTTATTTTCTGTCAAAGTGTGTCATTGAATTACACAGCTTATTTGCTTAGTTGCATTTGATATATTACCGACTTCCACAACTAGTTTTCTTGTTTTACGTTGTGTAAGTAACGTCTCATAATTAAGCCCATGGCTCTCACTTTAGTCTCAGCTGTCTGGTTCCAGGCTGAGCGTTACAGGTCGGTTTGCCAATTAGTTCACCATAAAAATACTTGAAAAAGGTGTGATTTTAAGTGAAAAATGCTATTTGTCAAATGAACGGAATTTGTGTCGTTTTGGGATTTCTCTCACTTTATGGACAGTTGCTCAATCGAGGGTTTTCTCAGTATTCACTCAAGTGAAAAACACAGACATGAAAAACAGACATAAAAAAAAAGAAGATATGAACAGTCTAAATGTATAAATTAGACATTACCCATTTCCCCATCCCATTTGGGATGGAACTAGTTGGAATTACACAACAGGTGGTGTAGGTTGTGGATTCATCAGTCTGAAAATATCTGACAAACTTGTAATTTTCAGGGCAGAGGGTGAGTGTATTTCTGTAGGCCACATACATCATATACAATCATAGTATGTATAATGTACATACCCTAGTGTTATTTTTGGTCAGATTGTTAATACATTAATCTATATAACCATTACTCTGAAGATAGCTATTTTAGTCAGCCCTTTACTGGGATATAAATCCCCTGATGGCCAACCAAGCTTTAATCTATCTTTCTAATCAAGATTTATGAAACAAGCCATGAGGGAAAATGAAATGAAAACAGAGCCACACTCTTATTATCCTGTATATCATTACCATCATTAATGAGGGGTTTGATGATATTTCTGGACTCCCCCAAATCTAAATCTGAATTAGATATCTAAATAACCGAACCGCATGATTTAATTGCCCTAACCAAATGGTGAATGATGTCATTGAGGTTTATTTTCAGAGCTGCAGTCTGGGGAGCAGTGCTCTTTCAGCACCAGATCCTGGTTTGATTGTTTGGCTACAGCTTTTGTTTGGCCATGCCCTTGTACCCACAACACAGTTTGCTCATTTAGATCTTGGTTTGGCCTGTTTGAACCTTGGGTCCGAACCAGTCCCATTAAGGGGATCCTGGCCATATAACACACTGTGGATGGATGAGATGGGAGCCATGTGTAAGTAAGTAAAGCTTTATTTATATAGCGCCTTTCGTACATGAAATGCAACTCAAAGCACGTAAGGCCATTTGTTTTTTTAAAGTATTTTTTTCTGAGTGGGGCAGTCCCACTCATATTTTTCATTTTATTTGACAGATACAGTGAAGATTTAGACAGGAAGGATGGGTGAGAGAGAGAGGAGGGATGACATGCAGGATATGTCCCCGGCCGGATTCGAACCCTGCGGTTACATGGTCAACGCTTAACCCGCTACGCCACCTAAGCGCCCCACGTAAGGCCATTTGTAAGGCCATTTGTGTAAGGCCACGTGTAAGGCCATTTGTAATAGTAAAATGTTTTTTGGGCCTAAGCTGACATGTCATTGTTGTGTCCCAAGAATACAAATTATCAAAATTGCACTAGGTTACTTATTAAAAAATGTATTAGACTGGATGATAATTTCTATTACACTGAATGACAATAGTTTTTTTTTCTTCTTTGTTGTTGATGGTTTATTAAATGTAATGGCCCAATTGCGACCAAACAATCTGATTTGCTGACCAGCTGAATGCTTACATCTGGTTAGTCAATCCAGGGAGGTAGGAGATCGCAGGGAGAACAGCTATTGATGACCATCAGCTGTGTGCAAAATGTTATTCACTTGCACCCAAAAAGCCTCCCAAATTTAGCTGAGCAACAGCTAGTCTGTTAGATATTCAAGTAGCAGATGGCAGGAAACACTGTGAGGCTCTCTACCTCCACCCATCTGAATTATCAACCAATCAGAAATCACAAAGAGCTCACCTGAATAAAGTTTAATGGAGTCAGAGAGGGATATGCGAAGCATTATTGAGGTTGCACGTCTCAATATACAGTATTCGTAAAGAATTCCGTTCTGCCTATCATTTCTGCACGTCTACTCGAGTTGTGTCAGATTAAATATAGGGCCAAATATCATAAAGATCAGTTTACCAGTTTTCATTCAATCATATTGTGTGAAAATTTGTAGCAAATACAACTTTGTTTATAACAAGACAAAATGCAGAATATAGAAGTTTGAATATGCAGCAGTTTTTCGTTAAAATCCGTCTTTTGCAACTTTACCATCCCATGTTAAGTCAATGGTAAAAAAATACACTAATACTGTACAATGGACCGTACTGAACATGGGACCGTATACTGTACATGGGACCGTTGTACAATGGATTGTACAATCTACTGGAAGCTAATTTCGTTTCTATGACAACAAATACCAACATAGCATAGGTCAGCGCCTCCCAGGATACAACCAGCGTTTACAACAATAGCAACCCAACTCATAGGTTAGTTATTGTACAAGCAAACATTACAGTAACTGTTGTTGGCAATCAATGTTATCTTCATGGCTTCCCACCATAACCATAACAAGGCCATATCAGCCATACACAGAATGATCATCATCAAGCCTTCTTCGTGTTAGGAGAGTGTCTAGTTATATTTTCCCTTTTATCAGATTTACTTTACAGCCCCCAACAGATAAACTCCTCCAAGCACTGAGAACTTCCCCCCTGAGGACCTACTCTCTCTGATACATGGGTCAATGGCTACTATCGCAAGAATCACATCCTCCCCTGTGAATCCTTTCCAAATGTGCTCTGGTTCGTTTGTAGTGGACTTGTGTCTTCATACTTTGCTACTCATACTAATCTGATAGCTATTCTTTCCCTGATGGTACTGTTGCTATTATGGCAGCTGAAAAAACACCCCTGCTAAAAATACTCCTAGTCCCCAGACTACTGTTTGTATGCCATTTAGCTAATGTTTTTATCCAAAGCGACTTACATTACAGTGAGTGCATACATCAGTATATATGGTCTCAGTGTTGTTAGTGCCATGGTATTGATAGACAGTACATTGGCTGATTTACTTCAAGTAATTGGAAACTATAAATGTCTAGATGTGTGTAAGTGTGTAGGTACTATGTCTACCATGCCAAGTCAATAGCTGTACATTAAGTAGAATTGTGGTCGTTATTTCTTTTGTCCTCCATTGAGAGTAGGGTAAGGGGCATAAAAAATTTAAAGGGGGACTAGATGTTTTTTTATATTTGTTTATGTTTTACAATGACTAAATGACTTAGATTATTAATCTGCCGTTAATACTGATGTTGAACTTATAATACTGAAAAAGCCAACCTCACCCATGACTTGATGTGTATATGATGTGAATGCACACAACTCAACATTCAACATTCACATAAGCCATGTTGTTTTTCTATAACTTCCCACCAAATTATTTTCCTTTTTTATTGGTCATGTCAGATGGTATGGGAAAACTCCTGGCCTTACATATGGGAATAAAAACAGGCCTACTCTGTTGTGTATGGTATCTGCAGTTAGGTTACTGAAATGCAATAAAACAAAACTGTGTACTGTGTATAGATGCGTGCCAAACTAATATTCAACTAAAGTGGATTAAATGCAATTAAATTGATGTTAAGTGTGACCAACGTGTGTGTGCTTTATTGCTCAATTGTGTCTGTGTTTAAGTGCCATCCAACAATGTCAGCATTGATAATGATCAGGGGATCCTTCTCCAGGTGAAATCCATGTGAGCCTGTCTCAGAACTAAAGAATAAAGGAGACAAGAAGCAGAGATGTCTAAGAATCTGTGTGTGTGTGTGTGTGTGTGTGTGTGTGTGTGTGTGTGTGTGTGTGTGTGTGTGTGTGTGTGTGTGTGTGTGTGTGTGTGTGTGGGTGTGTGGGTGTGTGTGTGTGTGTGTGTGGGTGGGTGTGTGTATGTGTGTGCACTTATGTACATGTACAGTATGTGTGCACATGTGTGCGTGTGTGTGTGTGTGCGTGCGTGTGTGTGTGTGTGCATGTGTGTGCATGTGCGTGAGCATGTGCATGTGCGAGAGCGTGTGCATCTGTGTGTGCGTGTGCGTGAGTGTGTGTGCGTGAGTGTGTGTGAGTGTGTGTGTGTGTGAGTGTGTGTGTGTGTGTGTGAGTGTGTGTACTGTTTCCCATCAGCCTGACACAGCTCCGACTGACTCAGGGTTCAGTCCAGGCAGGCTGAACAGGTGGGAGGACAGGGAGCATCTGGCACTTCCGACGCTGAACTCGATCATCCATGACACCAGCAGCCCCCTCCGCTCCCTTCCCTACTGAGGTGCCTTTGGCACAATAAAAGAGACTAGGAAGCTAAGCGTATGGGGCAAAGGGTATTTATGAATCTGCCCTTTTTTCTTTTTTTTTCAAAACTTATTTTTATTTGTGTTTTTCCACAATATAAACAGTAGTTTCTGAAATTGTTTTTTTTAAACGAACATAGAAAGAACAAAGGTTTAAAAATCTTGTGTATAAAACAAAAAGGTTGCAAACAAGACAAATGTATACTTAAAAAATGTTTGTAATAAAATTAATATTTTTTTCTATAAAATTCTCTAGATCTCCAGTGTGAGCTGGAGGCAGTTCAGACAGTCTTGGAATACGAGAGCAGAACACTAACAGGGTGATTTCCAAAGAAACTATGGGACGTATATGCACATTTTCCTGCGCTCACTCTTCCTATCTATTTTGAAAGACCTTTCTATGCTACACTTGTGTGTGGAGGTGAATAGCGGAGTGAAAGCAAAGTGATGGATAAGTTGTTTCTAACCGGAGCGAAACCACCCTTTTCAAGCGGAGCATCCGTCAGTTGTTTGCTCCGGGAGTGACTTCGAATGCGCGTTCTCACAGCTCCAAACGACACAGAGCAAAGCGAATTTTATCCTAAACTCCGATTCCAAGTGAAGCAAATGTTCTACTGAGAACACACCCTTAATCCATTTGCATCAAATATTTTATTGATTGGTGAACTGATGTTTATCCAAATGTATTTCATACCTTGTGGTTTCCATATAAAGGGAGAGAGCCAAGAGTCAAGATGGGGGGAGGATGAGTGCCCTCATCCATTGCATGAAAACAGGCCCAAAACCATATTAGAAAACGTAAAATAAGTAAGGCTTATAATAAGTATTCTGTCAAAAGCTTTCTCTGCATCCAGTGATGCTCCTACCGCTGGAGTCAGGAGAGAGCTCGTCATCTACATTACATGAAAAAGCTTCCTCATGCTGTTGGAGGATAGCCAACATGGTACACACCCCACCTGATCCAGATGTATTAAGGGAGGGATGGCCTTCTCAAGACTCATAGCAAGAATCTTAGCAAATATATTATAGTCATTGGTCAATATACTTAGGGGTTGCATTTGCATATGGTCCATGTCTGGCTTTGGTAGTGGAAAGAACACATGCTCATTGAAAGCCGGCTACTGAGTGTTATTAGGGGAGAGCATTGGACAGTGCTCGCCAGCATCCTGATAGCTATTTGGCAGGACATTGCAACAGTGACAAAGAGGCTTTTGGGTGGGATTTGTTTTCATCAAAGCTCCTGAACGTCCAAGAGAAGATGAGACAGTAATGTTAGTGGGACAAATGTTTCCCCAATGTTTTGTATTCTACACACAGAATATTTATTAGGGAATAAATAGCAATCATTCCAAATTTCCAATTTCCTCAAAATATTAATCTTCCGTCTCGCTATCTATCTGGTTTGCTGATGTTTTTCTACAAATAGCTTTTGCACAATGAGAGAATATATATATATACTGTATATAAATAATAATAATAATAGGCAATAATAAAACCTGAACTTCAACAGCAGCAATATGGGAAAGATGTCTCTGACAAAGATACAAGATGTCTCTGACAGAGATACAAGATGTCTGACAAAGTTACAAGACATCTCTGACAAAGTTACAAGATGTCTCTGACAAAGTTACACGATCATTTGCCAAGAGACAAAAAAACACATCTGCCAACTTGAGGATCGAGCTAAGTTGTCGAGCATGGCAATCAATGTTCCACGCCAGCCATCACTCAGAGGGCTGCAGGAAGGCCGCTGTCAGGGCTGTCTGGTGTGATGGAGTGATGGCTACCTCCCCCAGGAACACAAGTGCACTGACCTTAATGGAAGAAAAAGGAGGAAGTGCTTTGATGCACCTCTGGGCGATTTCTACTACATCACTCTGTCTCACCTCTGCCTCTCGTTCCAACTCATGGTTCTCTTATGAGAGGCCAGGCATGATTCTCCTATGAGAGACATGGTTCTCCTATGAGAGACATGGTTCTCCTATGAGAGGCCAGACATGGTTCTCCTATGAGAGGCCAGACATGGTTGTCCTATGAGAGACATGGTTCTCCTATGAGAGGCCAGACATGGTTCTCCTATGAGAGGCCAGACATGGTTGTCCTATGAGAGACATGGTTCTCCTATGAGAGGCCAGACATGGTTCTCCTATGAGAGGCCAGACATGGTTGTCCTATGAGAGACATGGTTCTCCTATGAGAGGCCTCCCAGGCTAAAACCATTAAGACATGGTTCTCCTAAGAGAGGCCTCCCCGGCTAAAACCATTAAGGCTGTTGCAGGTGATGAAACTGAGAAGTAGACTGAATCAATCTCTTGATTCAGTTGCCTGACCATGATGGTCAGCTAAACTTGACGCTGTTTTTTGAGACTGGCATTGTGTCATGAAAGAGTGCATCAAATTTTGTGAAAATAAGAAGTTTTAGTATGGCAGAATTGAGTAGCTACAATAAAACTACAATAAAAATGGTTGTGTGATCCATGTTTGACTCTCACACATGTCTGCTGTTTTGTGATGCTGCAGTCTTCTGCATTCTTCTGCTCTGAAAATAAACAACGGCCACTTTCACCTTTTGTGTCACTCCAAAGCCATGACATTTGTTGTCAGCTGGCTTTGAAATCACTGCTCCCCCTCCCCCCCCCCCCCTCTCCCCCCCCCACTATGACTCTCGCAGTTGCTTGTAGGGGTTGAAAGCCCCACTTGCAGAAATTCTGCGAAGCCAATTGTGCAAAACCAAATAAATGGCCCCACACAAACCTACACTATCAATGAACAGACATAATCTAAAGAGCCAC
Source organism: Nansenia antarctica (assembly GCF_963989245.1). NCBI lineage: Eukaryota > Metazoa > Chordata > Actinopteri > Argentiniformes > Microstomatidae > Nansenia > Nansenia antarctica. Next base: position 14,062,274 of record NC_137674.1, read on the forward strand.
AAAAATAAGTGTGGCTCTATATGCCTTTTAGACTCAGTCCATAGATGCCAGTCCATACTTAGTATTTATATATATATATACTTACTATATATACTTACTTACTATTAGAAAGCAAACAGGCCTAATCAGCTGCCTGCAGCTAGATTGACCTGACTGTCAGCTGAGAAAACATTAGAGAACCTCTGGTAATCGCTGCAATTCAAGGGCCAATCAGACGGCAAGAAACAAATTAGCCAATTAAATTGGCAGGGATCACTGATGCCACCTTAAAGTCCCCCCCCCCACACACCCACACACACTCTCCTCTATGTGTATCAATCCATCCACTGACATCCATCCACACCTCCAACACACTTGAAATCCCTTAGACACTCCATCACTCCCATCTGCCATGCAAGGGAACTTCTAGCAGCCTCTTGACGAAGCTACAAAAGCTGGAGAGTCATTTTCTAACAAATGGAGTGTTCCAAGTGGCATTGTTTAAATTTACGAGGCAAGAGGATTTCAACAGTGAAAATAATGATGCGTGCTACAGAAGTAGACTATTTTTCTCTCTGTTTTACAGCTGTGACTTTTCGTAAATAAAGTCCGTCTTCCAAGAGTCGTGTTCTGTGCGCAGCTGTTCTATAAATTCAGGCTGCCAGCAGTGGCCCCCAATTAAAGGTTCTATTGCTGTTTCCTTGGTGTAAATCACAACTTTAACCCCAGGAAGCATGTGATCTTGCCCACCTCAGCAAGCTGTATTTATATTTAGTATTGGGTGGAATGAGAGAGAGAGCTGGGCACAACATCTCCACGGAAACCCAACCTGCTTGAGTTTTGTGGTAATGCGGCTCTTCTACCCTCAGTCACCACACAGGTGTATTCTGGCAACGTTCTGTGCTCCCTCTGTTCCTCTCAGTCCCACATGAAACCTAAGGTGGTTCACTTTGCAGTAAAGTCTGCACCCATAATCGGCGTGAAAATTCCTAATCCCTGTCTGTCAACGCTTCGCTATGGTGACTGCAGATGGTCCAGGTTCCTACCACTGGTTGTGGCCAATCACATGTGAAACCAGGGTCAGACCCCACCCCCCACTGTACCGCAGTATGATTAAACCAATCAGGACGCTACGTAACTAAATACTTTTAGATTCCCTAATGGTCTTAGTCTCTCTTTGACCCAGGGCATACAAGTCAAATTGATTGCATTACTGCCTTGATGTGCATTGTTTCGCCTCAGATTAATAGTTCAATCAACACTGCAAACAATGCTTTTGAAGTACTAAGAATGTGTCATTATAAGTATTATAAACAATTGCTTGTAATGAACAGCTTATAACACCAGTATTACAGTTAGGGACATTCACATACTATCCAGCTCTTTCTTGCTCCGTCCTCCTCCATTCTCCCTACCTTCCACCTTATTTAACCCTAATCCTGTTATTTACACAGCCATCCTAAGTATTCATTGTGTGATCATTGTAGGTGTCGTTATCAGTTGTTGATACCAGTAATTCCTTCTTTTTTTAGTCCAAACATTTTCTACCTCAACCCAAGTTCACCTGACTAGGGCACAATAGAAGTGCCAATAATGCTTGACAACAAGCAAGCACAAAAATAATGTGAAGCAATAATGACAAGGAATAGACACTATTGTATCCTCAGGCTATGCACTTTTACACAATGGCATTAGTGTTTGTTCATCCACGCTTATCCACCTCCTGGTCATTCTGCTCCAATACTTCAACAACAATGTTTGGGTCGGCTACAATTTCGGATAAATGATAGGCTACTCATCAGGTCGGTTTTGGGTTGAGTATTGTACAAGTGTTACAGTATGTTTATGAATTTTTGTGTGCGGCCTGGTAGAAGTTGGGAGAGGGGTATCCGTGTCCTCATCTCCCTATGTTCTCCTAAATAGTAGCCTTTTAGTGAGACACTTCCAGGCCGGCCCCACATAAAACAAATCTTCCCACCTTGCTATTCTGCTTTGTTTAACACAACAGGTTTTTTTTACCGTTCCGATGTGAGTTTCCATGGCAGTGCGGTGAGACCTCTCTTGTTGGCCTTGGGGTGGTCTGAAGTGGCTAACATGGCCCTAGTGGTGATGGAGACTGAGGTGACCAGTCAGGTCACTGACCCACAACCGATCCCCAACACAGGGGGGGGGGGCGGCATTCATCCTCCCCAGGTCAGCAGCCAGGTTAAGTGTTTTCAAGGCAATAAACTGAGAATTTACACTTTCATTGGGAATGGGGCTCTGTTATTGCCTCTCCTCTAGCATGGTCTTCAACAGACCCCCGTGGGTTTGGTGGAGGGACTGCTCTTGCTTTTGCTGTTTTTTCTTTTCTTTTCTTTTTTGTTCTCTAGCTCTCCTCTATTTTTTTCCTAGTTTTATGTCTCACTGAATAGTAAACAGATTCCTGCCTACTAATAGTTTTGTGGATTACTTAAACTATCAAGTCGGTCCAGAACATGCCTCCTCATACAGTGGAATCTAGTACGAGTAGTAAATGCAGGTGCTGTCATCAACTATTACATAAGATAGTTCTACTCGACACACTGGAGGATAAAATAGAAGCTTGACATGGATGACATGGCATCCTGTATACCCCCTGGGGAGTCTGTCAGACTGAGCCCTACACATCCACAGCTAGCACAGCAACAGCCAGCTAAACATGGGGAAGTAACACTACATTTTGATGACTTTTCCAAGACTCTGTACTTCACAAGCTAAACAACCTGAGCAAGAGGGCAACACACACTGGCATAAGTTTGGTGCAAGACAATTACAAGACAATTACACACAAGCTCAACAAGAGGGCTAATGCTAATGCTAATAGCTGGCCTATTAGTCGACCTGCTAATAGCCAGCCTAACAGAGCTACTGTACATCAACACCAGCCCCCAACACCATTGCTAATGATTTTATACAACAGAAGTCACCTCTGATAGTTAGGCTGGAGAACAAAATGAACTGCTAAAGAACACGAGTGAGATCAGCTACAGATAGGGTTGCCACCTGTACCTTACATTTACATTTACATTTTTGGCATTTAGCCAGTGGTGTGCCGTCAGGGCCAGCAAGGCCTTCTCTGCTGGCCTAAACATCATCAGAATATACATTTTATTTAATATATTTTTTCCACAAATATGTATTAATGATTCCCCATAGTCTATTCTCTTCATTTCATAGCTTTCCTCTTGGTTGCGCTGCTTCCAGTCTCCAATTGAGATTTGGAGGGCTGGCCTTTATGTTAGAGCTTTTATCCAATCAAAATGTGTTGCTAGGGGGCTCCCAAATCTGCCCGCCTTCACAACAGACGGTGCCGCGAATTCGACCTGTAACTTAACGTTGGAACGAGAAAACATGTGGCGTTCCTAGTAAACCTACGTAGATGCGAGCAAAATCAACAACGGCGCCTGCTGGAAGGCTCAATCTGATGTCAGCACCCAGCACGTCTTTTGATTGGATACGCGCTATTGAGATGCGTAGCAAGGTAATTTGCGTATCTTTATACCGTCTGCAATCAGCTACAATGGCGGAAGGGGGAGAAGAGGCAGATGTGGTGGCAGATCTTAAAACAACGCCATTGTCTAGAAGAACTTTCCAGGAAAAGATAGACATTATCAGAGAACGGCCAACCCCGACTCTTGCGAGCCTTTCTCAGCGGGGAAAAGGGTTTGTCCGGCACTTTCAGATCGCTAACTACGAGCGGTACCCCTGGCTCACAGGCTCCGAAAGGCACTGCAAATTGTACTGCTGGCAATGCCTGCTATTTGCAACAGATCGATCGGGTGTTTGGGAAAGAAAGGAGGATGGATTTTGTTTTCAAATGAAGTTGTTTTGGTGAGTACAAAGCATTAAATTTTTTATTTTATTTGTATATATTTTTGTCATTTTATTTCGTTATTTCATTTTATTTTCGTTTCAATATTAACGAATTAATATATAGGTAATTAAAATTCATTTTATTTTCGTTTCAATATTAACGAATTAATATATAGGTAATTAAAACGACAAATATAGGCTTATAAAATAAATGTTTGATGCATCTGTTGCAGGTTGCAAGAGATGTGGAGATTACGTGGGTGGCGCACGTGAATCAGCTGTGCAGTAAAAGTACTCAAGGAGACTTGTTGAATTGTTTTGTCACGTTTCTTGACGATAAAAGTGCCTTTTATTTAAAAGTTTTGACAGTATCCAAGCGAAGCGATCTTAAAGATCACACTCTTCATTGTAAATGCGGATTTATTGATTAAAAATGCTTCGGAAATATTAATATAACTCTGTTGTACTTGTCTGATTATGTTAAGGTGATGCAACGCCCGGTTATACTGTGTTTCTGTCTAGTTTCTAGAGCCATGGCGTCATAATGATGGTATTAAGAGGTAGAATAATTCAGGTAGGACTGTGTCGGACATCACTGAAGGCCTAGGTGTGAAATGCACCGCCCGCCACTGCATTTAGCAGACGCCTTATTCCAAAGCGACTTACAATCAATACATTTGAATACTAAGCATGTGAATCAGCAGTCCACCATTCGTTGCAGGAAGAGTACTCTAGCTCGGGCCCGGGGCCACTGATAGAAGGAAAAACCTTCTCCCTATTATCGCCTTCTACAAAAAATTATATTTTTTATTTTATTTTTTTTTACTGGAGAAACTGAGAAACAGTACAAGGGGGGCAATAGAAGTTCTAGGGACACAGTAGAGGGGAAAGCGGGTGTCTTTAGGAGACGTAGAGGTGAGGGTCGGAAGATGTCTCAGGAGGAGCAGTTAAGATGTAACCTGAAGAGATGGGTCTTCAGTCTACGACGGAAGATGGGTAGTGACTCTGCCGTTCTGACAGCCGTGGGGAGCTCATTCCACCAGCGGGGAGCCAGTGTTGTGAAGAGACGTGATCGGGCAGCCCGACTGCTGTGTAGAGGAGGAGGGGCCAGTCGGCCAGCCGATGTGGAGGAGCGGAGTGAGCGGGCAGGGGTTTGGGGGGTATTGTCCTGTATTATAAGGGACAGGTATAAGTGCTTTTGTTATTTTGTCTTATAATAAAGCACTTCAAACTGTGTGTATCAGCGCATTGGATTACTAAAAAATCATTGCATCACCAAGAGAAGATGTTGGACTGCAAACAAGCTCCTCTCAGCTCCTCTATCAGCCCCGTGCTGTGGCTCCGGAGTAGCAGCGTGCCCTCAGTCAAGGGACTGGCCTCTCGCTTCCCCTTCCAAGTGAAGCGGTTACCTCAAACTCCAGCTAGCCTCTTGCCCCAGTCCCAACTGTTAACACCTATGGATGATGCCAAGTGGTGATAGAGCGAGGGCTAAAGGCCAATGCACACGGCGTGCGATTTTGTCGCACGACAACATTAGATTCTTAATTCACACCACCGAAATGTGTGGGTGTGAATGGAGAATCGAATGTTGTCGTGCGACAATATGGCATCGCACGCCGTGTCGCACAGGCTATGTCATTACCTCACTTCAACATTGATCAAAATGTAGCGAGAGGAAGAGGTCACCCCTGGAGCAAGAGCTGGTGATTGCGTCGCTTTGTCCTCTAGACTCCAGGTCACCACCGAATAAGGAACTATCTTGGGCCTTTCCCCATCCTTTTGTGTCCTCTTGATCCCCATTTTAGCCTTTCAGTTTAGGTAACTCCTGATCATCAGGCTTAAATGGGCTTAAGATACATTTTCCAAGATCAGTTTTTCCAAGCGTACTTCTCCGACTTGACCTCCTGACCATTACTTTTGGATGGCTCGGACTCATCATTACCTCGTGCATTCTCTCTCCCCTTCACAAGGATGAGACCTGAGTGTCTCTTGGCTTTGTCAGGAACTGGCTCAGGGCCGCAGTCTGACGAGGGTTCCAGGATAAGACCTGGAAGGCCATTATGGCCTTGTGGCGGTGGATTTATTGCAAATGGTAAATAGTTCTCTTGTATGAGGCACTTTTCCAAAAACATTGAAAACTGCCTTCTTGATCACTTTCAATCTGGGTTTAGACCTAATCACAGCACTGAGACAGCTCTTATTAAGGTTTTAAATGACATTAACCGTAACACTGACGCAGGAAAAGTCTCAGTCCTAGTGCTATTGGACCTTAGTGCAGCATCGATAGTGTTGATCATGATATACTCCTAGACAGGCTAGAAAACTGGATAGGCTTATCTGACACAGTCTTACAGGTCCTATCTACAGGACAGGGACTACTCTGTCTCAGTTGGTAACTATATATCTGACCGCACAAGCATGATGTGTGGAGTTCCCCAAGGTTCTACTTATACATGCTCCCGTTAGGCAAACTCTTTCAGGATAACATGGTTGCTTATAACATGTATGCTGATGACACAAATGTATGTAGCCCTTTCTCAAGATGATCTTGCACCAATAGACTCCCTTTATGGACTGTACTGATCGAATTAATAACTGGATGTGTCAGAATTTCTTACAATTATAAAAAGACAAAACTGAGACTATTATCCTTGGAGCCAAAAAGTAGAGGCTAGTGGTTGGTGCACACCTTGAATCTCTTTACATACAACATAAAGATCAGGTTAGAAAATTGTGTCATTTCAGATTCAGACTTAACTCCCACATCAAGTAAAAAAAAAGTCTGCACTTAAAGCACATCTTGATTCTTTCATTTCAAGTCCATTGTGGTGGTGTACAGAGCCAAAATTAGGAAAATTCTGTCAGTGTCCAAATATATATGGACCTAACTGTATATCAACTTTAAATACAGCACAACCAGTCTCAGAAAGATAAAAGATAACAAAGATAGCTTGATTTGAGGCTTAACCACCAAACCCAAACTACTTGGCACATTCTCTTATACTTTAAGTTATTAATCAGTGACCTGTAAAAGGTCATTGACCCTTCTGGACGGTACAGAATGATATGAGTATTTGTCTTGGCATTAACATACTGGGCTTCTGTACAAATGTTTCTACAGCAGTCATTCCCAGTGGCTAGAGTCACTTTTCCTGCAGACGCACCCAAAGCCCAGAGGGCAATGGGATGTTCTGTTAAATGAATGTCAATGGCGAGTAATTGCAGCCATGCCACAGTCAACATGTGGTGTAGCTGAGGCCATGGACGTCCCATTAATGATTATAGCAGTTGTTCATGGGTGGTAATTTTGTCTGGAGCACTTGATTCATTTCTCAGTTTGAACGACGTGCGTTGATTTGTCCATTCTAGTAATGTACAGTTATGGGCGGGAAAATAAAGGTATGAGCCAAGTAAATTCATGCATGAATAAAGGAATCATAAAAATGGTTCAACTTGGTTTCCACAAATTGTTATTAGCTAGCTAGCTTCATAGATTTCATGTTAATTGTAATTGGTTTGGATAGGTCCCTAACCCTGAGAGCTTCAACAACAACAACTTTTGATTGGGTGGGCAAGATGCACATTTGGGTGGGCTGACCCAACGCCAGCCTTGCACATACACTTCATGGCAAATCATCTACGGTTCATTTCCAAAGAGAGTTCAGGGCAAACAGTTACTTTGTGTTGTTTTAATTGCAAGCAATTCTGTTGTTTGTGTACTGCTGATGAACCAGCAAATAATATTACCAGAAATTCCCTCTGTCTGTCTCCCAGATAGCACAGGAAAGTCATACATACATACTACAAGTTGGAGTGCCATGCAGAAGCCAGAAAAAATATATATAAACATACTGAAATTAAGATTTCCTTCCTTTCCTTCTATTTTATCTCTCCACTTTCCAGACTCCCACTCATGATCCAGAGAACCATTTACCACAACTTCAAAGGATCCTTTTTACGTTCAGGGTAACATGTTCATTCATTATCATTGGAGAGTAATAGCAGGTGACAGTTCACAGGCAAGGAAAGGAGTCATGTTGCTTTTCTAAATAGACACTCGCCATATCAGAGTAACTATGACGAATTGAGGGATGGTCTGCTGTTTAAGCATTGTCCATAATTATTAGCCTTAGAGCAATAGGTTTCATACCATTTCATACCATGAGAAGATGAAAGAAAGTCAGTAATGATCTATTGAATTCATCAGGTTACGTTCAAAGTACGTTTTTGTTATCTTCAAAGGAGACCAACTAAACACAACGTTATGTAGGTTGAGCTCTTTGATTGAGTTTAGTGTAAGGCAAGGCAAGGCAAGTTTATTTGTATAGCACATTTCATACAACAGGGGCAATTCAAAGTGCTTTACATGCATTATTTAAAAATACAGCAAGAGGAGCTTGAGAAAATAAAAATTACAATGAATAAAAGCAAATATAAGAAGTAAATAGATAAAACATTTAAAAAGACAATAGTTCATGGAAAAAAGACATTGATAGAAGTGTTTGTGTTTAATCATAACTGGTGCAAAACATGAAGGTTTTTAGCTTAGATTTAAATATTTTAAGGGTTTGGGCCTGTTTGATTTCTTCAGGGAGTTTGTTCCAGGAGCATGCAGCAGCGTGACTGAAAGCTGCTGCACCGTGTTTTGTTTTTACTCTTGGAATTATTAGCTGATTTGTCTCAGCTGACCTTAGGGACCTTGCGGGAATATAGGGTGGGAGGAGATCTGATATGTATTTTGGTCCAAGACCATTTAGTGATTTGTATGTAATTAGGAGGATTTTGAATTCAATTCTCTGAGAGACTGGTAGCCAGTGCAGGGATCTCAGGATTGGTGTAATGTGTTCAATATTCTTTGTTTTTGTTAGGACCCTAGCAGCGGCGTTTTGGATGAGCTGCAATTTACGAACAGCTCCTTTAGATAGGCCTGTTAGTAGACCATTACAATAATCAAGTCTACTCGAAACAAATGCATGGATGAATTTTTCAAGGTCTTGCTTGGACATGAAACCTCTCATTCTTGTTATGTTTTTCAGGTGATAGTAGGCTGATTTAGTTATCGAGTTTATGTGGCTGTTGAAGTTTAGATCAGAGTCTAGAATTACACCAAGATTTCTGACCTGTTTTTTAGTGTGAAGAGAGAGAGAATCAAGTTTTGCACTGACTTTCGATCTTTTGTCAGGTGCACCGAATACAATTATCTCTGTTTTGTCCTTGTTTAGTTGGAGGAAGTTTTGTGTCATCCAGGCGTTTATTTGCTCAATGCAATTACAGAGATTGTCAATGGGACTATAGTCGTTCGGTGAGAGGGCTATGTAGATTTGAGTGTCATCCGCATAGTTGTGGTAGGCAATTTTGTTATTTTTTATGATGTGTCCCAATGGAAGCATGTAGAGATTGAATAGAGATTGAATAGGCCAAGGATTGACCCTTGGGGAACCCCACATGTAATTTTAATTTGGTCAGATACAAAGTTGCCAATGGAGACATAGTAGCTTCTGTCCTGTAGGTAGGATCTAAACCAGTTTAGGGCAGTGCCCGAAAGTCCTACCCAGCTTTTTAGTCTATCTATTAGATTAGAATGTCATGGTCTACAGTGTCAAAGGCAGCACTAAGATCTAGTAGTATCAAAACTGAGATTTTTCCGGAGTCTGTGTTTACGCGAATGTCATTAAGGACCTTAATAAGGGCCGTTTCAGTGCTATGTAGGGGGCGAAAGCCTGATTGAAAGTCATCAAAGAGATAATTTAGGGTCAAATACTTGCTAAGTTGTTCGTGGGCAACCATTTCAATAAAAGGCCGTTCTTTTTTAGTAGAGGCTTAATAACTGCAGTTTTCAGGGCTTCAGGGAAGATTCCTGATGAAAGGGAGGTGTTAATTATTTGTATTAGTTCGCCTGCCATGCAGCTAAATATGTTTTTAAAAAAGCTTGTTGGCAGGACATCAAGGGCACAGGTGGATGGTTTAAGACGTGACATGATTTTATCTAGGGTCTTGTAATCAATGGTGTTAAATTATATACTGTACACTGCATTTGGACGTGCACACTCACGCACATACGCATGCTTGCACGCACACACACACACACACACACACACACACACACACACACACACTCACAAACTAGGAGATGGGAAATGCATCTTTGTCCATACAATCAGAGGACAGTGCAATCTGTGAGGATGCGCCCTCCAAATGAAATGTCCTTGAAATGACCATGCGAGTAATCATCTTGTTGTTCTGAAATCGTAAAGTGGTTGCTGCCTTTTGTGCTTGTAAGATGTTGACATTAATTACAAAGATTTCGGAGGCCTTAGAGACCTATTAAAAACTGGCCGTGACGCACAATAAGAACATCTACGGTAATAGAGAAGAAACAGACAAACAGTGGGTTTCCGTAGTACTTGTGTTGATGACAGGGATATCCTGCTGATACAGATACTGTTGTAACGAAGGTTCGTATCACCTTCTATTTAAGGACACAACAAACTGTCCAGATCAAACCGTTGAGTCAACATCTCTATCGTACTGTATATTCTTTTTCAACCGTTTTACGCCATTTCCGTTCACAAAACATGTACCCTTCACCTAGCCATTCTCTTACTGTTTTATAGCTACTTCCTTTCCATACTTTTGTTTTCTTGCTGGTGTGTGTTACAACCCCATACAGAATCTAGGGGATAGTAACAATAAGATAAACCGGGGGAACAAGAACCAGAGGCGACAGGAGAATATAAATAAAACAAGATGTTATGGTAGGCCTATAAGGCAAAAACAGGTTTCCGTGAAACACTTTAACTTAAAACTACTCTCTATAAAAAAGGAGAGAGCGGATAAGTATTAATAACCAGTTTAAAGTAAATTAGATAGCTAGCCAAGTAATGAACAATTAACAATGAAACAAGAGTGAAACAATTAACTTAAAGTGATTCAAAACACAAGACTAACAAATACACTCCCTCTGCAAGGAAGAGTCAAAAATCATACACACACTACAGGTAGTAGCAACACACTAAACCAACCAGTAGCTTAAGCTAACAAGCAAGCAACACACAGTAGCACACTATGGCAGTAGCTTAAGCTAACTAGCAACAAACACACAGAAAGATACTGTAGCGAACGGGAACTGGTAGTGTAACTCGCCCCATGCGGGGGTCGAACCCCGATCTCCCGCATAACCGCCGGCCTCGCTAACCACAACACCAAGAGAGTTAACTCCCTTGGTGGAGCTGCTAACGGACCTTATACAGGTTCGTTACACTATCCTCACCGTTCGGGAGAGCGTGCCCTCACGCTTCACTATGTCAAGTCCCTCACGTGGCCACGGCTCTCCGATGGCCTTCCTTCCATCCCACTTCTGACACCAGTGTAGCGAACGGGAACTGGTAGTGTAACTCGCCCCATGCGGGGGTCGAACCCCGATCTCCCGCATAACCGCCGGCCGCGCTAACCACAACACCAAGACACCATGGGACACCAAGACACCATGGGACACCGCGCTAACCACAACACCAAGTTCTCTCGGTGTTGTGGTTAGCGCGGCCGGCGGTTATGCGGGAGATCGGGGTTCGACCCCCGCATGGGGCGAGTTACACTACCAGTTCCCGTTCGCTACACTGATGTCAGAAGTGGGATGGAAGCCCCGCGGTGGTGTAGCGGTCTACGCACTGGCCGCTAGTGCATGCTGCCCACCGGGGCCGGGGTTCGTATCCCGGCTCGCCAGATCCAGATATGGCCGAGGCACACGGGAAGCGGCATATTGGCCGGCCGCTTCCGAGGGCGGGTATAGGAGTATTTCTGGACTAGGATCCGTCGCGCAACACCGCCCCCTGGGCGCCGGAATAACGGTACTGGGCTCGAGGAGCCAGTCAGCCTAGTCTGCCTGGCGGCCTCCTCTGGGACTGCCGGCCACGGGGTCGTGCGGCGGATCCTATACAATAGGCAGGGGATAATTGGATGCTAAGTTGGGTTAAATTGGCTACCAAATTGGGTGAAAAAGGGATAAAATCAGAAAAACAAATAAAAAAAAAAAAAAAAGAAGTGGGATGGAAGGAAGGCCATCGGAGAGCCGTGTCCACGTGAGGGACTTGACATAGTGAAGCGTGAGGGCACGCTCTCCCGAACGGTGAGGATAGTGTAACGAACCTGAATAAGGTCCGTTAGCAACTCCACCAAGGGAGTTAACTCTCTTGGTGTTGTGGTTAGCGCGGCCGGCGGTTATGCGGGAGATCGGGGTTCGACCCCCGCATGGGGCGAGTTACACTACCAGTTCCCGTTCGCTACAATACTATAGTAGAACACACAGTAACAGACTAGAACTTTAACCCAAACACACAGAAAGATACTATAGCAGAACACACAGTAAAAGACTAAAGGGCTGGTTTCACAGACAAGGCTTAGGACTAATCCTAGACTAAAAAGCATCTTCAATGGAGATTTTACATTGAAAGTGTGATTTATTCCAGGACTAGGCTTAAGCCTTGTCTGTGAAACCGGCCCATAAAGTTTCAAAAAGTCTCAAGTTGTGGAATGGCCCCCTGGCATGAGTGTCCCTCCCAGCCTTGCCTTGATTGAGGATTGAGCACAGGTGTTCCCAATCATGCCGTCACCATGGCAATAGGCAGGGAGGAAGGACAATCACCTGGGAGAAACACAGGAAACAAACAGAACACACACACACACACACATGATATTAATGTACATTGTGACAGTGTATTTATATGATCTCCGTCTTTTGATCTGGATTTCAGATGGGAAACTGTGCGGGATCTGCAGAGCTCCTCTCAGATTTGTAGCAGCTGGTTTCACCGTCTCTGCTAAAGGAGTGGCAGTATGATGGCTAATTGTCTCTTTTGAAGTCTCAGCCCAAAATACATTCTTGACTTTTGGCAAAGTTGCACTGTGTGTCTTCCAGAGGGCCCTGTGACCAGTTGAAGTAAATTACAGCAGCAGATGGATTATCCATCATTTTACCACTGTTGGCCCATTACCAGAACAATTGTAAGTTGTTAGAGTAATTGAAGCCGCCCCCTCTTTGTCTCAGTGCTCACAGAATGGGGTCATTCTCAGATCTAGAGGGTGCTTTTGTTTTTAGTTTTTCTTCTTCTTCTGAAAACCTTTATTCTACATTATAATGACATTTAATACTGTAGGCCCACATTCTTAATCTCGTGATTTAATGAAAAGATAAGTTACATAAAATTCCTAATAATAACACGATAAAACAATACTAATCATCCTTTCTGCATTACGGAAAACGCTGGGTCAGTAGACAATAAATCTTTTACAGATTTATTGTTAAGCATAGAGATGAATGGCATATTAGTTTCAAGGTAAAGTCTTAATTGTTTTTCATGTGTCTTACAGTTAGCCCCAAGCACATGGGGAAAACATTACTCCTAATGCACTCTTTAATGACTATATAGGGCTGGGTTCCTACTTTAGTAATTCTCCTGTGTTTTGCGTCCAATACTTCCTTGCTTCCTGTGTAATCATTGGTGGGTTCAGTTTGTCGGGTCATCAAAGCAGGGGCACCCATGTCCTGTAATGAGTCCACACTGTCTGGTTCTTCCATCGTAACCTTTGAACTTGGCCTTGATCCTGCATGGGAACAGGTCTCCTGTCACTCATCTACAACTATGACGAGTGGTTGGCACACAGTTAGGCCACGAGTGCCTTAGTCTAAGTAAAGTACGCAGGAATCTGCTGTAACGTTGATCTTTCAGAAGCTTTCAAACGCAATATTATGAACATATGAGATGTGTGCTGTACTAGATATGATTTTTCATCTTACACTTCTGCTTAATGATTTTTTAAATTCCAAATGGACATGTTAGGCCTCTTTGAACACCGTAACTTGATTATATTGACCCTGACGATTGCATTTACATTGGCAGACTCATCCTGGCAGACAATGTCACAGTGAGTTCATGAGTCCAGGAGGACCCATGCAGTCAGTCAGTACACTTAACAAAGAGAGTATAGATGGTGAAATGCCAGCAGCAGAAACAGTTGAAATTAAGCATGGGAAGCACACATATGAAGTCCCAGCAGGGGAGTGGAGCCTCCTGAGTAGATCCCTGGGTCATAAATCTAACACTGTAGTGCTGCTCGTTCACCTGTGTGTATAGAGTGCATACAGTTGGTTCTGTTTATGTTCAGGTCTCTTGGTGGACTCCTTGGAGCTTGTTATGAATGACAACAACATGTACAGTTTTCACAGATCTTTAGAATGTCACACAGTGTACCAAGAATGAGAGGACATACAGTCCCTGTATCATTCAACACCCTGGTCAACCTGGCGTGAATAAGTTACCTGTCATTAGATTACGATGTAGCCTTCATGGAGAGGGCTAAGACGTGACTGAAAGGTCGATCCCATTGGGCCCAAAAACATTTAGAATGAGCTTTAATCTGCTCTGTTGTCTGATGAGCACACTTTCACAATGAGATCCTCAGAATGTCACTGTTAGCTGTTTAGGCAAACAGTCTGGTCTACTGTATGTTGTTATAATTCCCATGAAAAATATAATTGTTAACTTACATTATAATGATTATGTATTGAACAGCAGTATTAAAGCAGTGGAATTCCCAGTAAAACAACCTCTTCTTGAGATTCTTTAGCATTTACACACCAAAGACACCCAAACTCTAAACCTTACCCTTAACCCATCTAGGGTACAGTATATAAACGTCCATAAACAAAAAATCTATAAACATAAGCTATGTGTAACTGACTGTTCAAATCTTATTCCATAGTAGTGGACTGACTCTGTCATTATTATGGCCATTAACCTCGCAATGTTTCCCTTACAAAGTGCAGTAAAACGTATTAGATGAAGCATTTAATGGCCCAGGCTGTCAGTGTGCGCCCCGGTGCAGCTCGGCCTTGGTCTATTGAGCGTCTCTGATCCCCACACTGGCCAAGAGAAGGAAACCTCCCTGTGGGGGCGCAGGCAGGAGGGAAACATCAAACATTTTCATCGCCCTGTGTTGACAGCTAATGTCATTCTGTAGACAGAGCAAAGTCTTCCTCCAAAGTCGTCCAAGTACCACAAACATTTGTTTTACAAGGGGAATTTTACGGACATTGTGACTTTAAGTTACAGTACAGATGTGAATCATCATGAGGATGGGGGTTTGTTAGCACATTAAAATAATAAGCCGTTTTTTATCATTGTACCGATTATGTAGTTATAAGGGCAAATGTGCTTCCTGTCGGTAAATGAATGAATGATGGATTTCATGGGGAAATACAGGACCTCTTGACTGCCTTTCACAGGTTGGAAGAATTTCAACTCCCATGGTTGACTATACAGCCTGCGCAGTTCAATGGTGCAGATAAATATAGTGTATTTTTCTCCAGTTTAAAGATGACAGAGGAAACGCCACATCCCACTGGCCTTCACCCCTGAGAGAGGTAAGTGGAAAGATCTGGCGTGGCGACCTCCAGCCCTCTCGTCTTCTTCAGACTTCCCAGCCCTAACAAATTGCTTCCTGGTCATGGTTTCCCATAATCATATGGACAGGAGGGATGCAGCATGGGGGTCATTCATGTGAAAAATCAGATATGCGTTTTATCATTTCACACTAGTTGACTGAGACACAGTCACTCTGGGGGCGATGATGTTTAAAGCCTCAGACTCGCAGGGCTGCTTTTGGACACCAATAAAGCTGATGCTACAGTTCATACCAGCCAGTCCATTGACCTGCACCTGAACTATTGTTTTATTCTTCACCTCACCCGCATATCCTGGGTCATTTCTGTGAATGAGTGACTTCCCTTGTGAAATAAATCAATTAAATAATTGGTAACACGTTCTATAAGGAACACACATAATGTATAAGGGATTATAACTTATTAGATATGCTATGTTTCGTCTCTAATACTTTTTTCCCAACTGCCTGATAATAGCTCAAGATCATTATGAGATGTTATAAGACGTTATGCAGTCGTACATTCTTATACGGGTCTATTCTCTTCATCAACAACAATGCAACCAGAAGTCTGCGTAGGCCCTAGGTTCACGAAGGTTCACGAAGGTTCACGAAGGTTCACGAAGGTTCACGAAGGTTCACGAAGGTTCACGAAAGTTCACGAAGGTCGCGCAACTGTTACATAGGCAGTTGCACAGGGGGTTTGTGCTCCTCTCTGCCTCACCTGGCGCGTAGATGTTGCACATCATTGATTTGTTGGTTAGTGTATGGAGGTGGAGCTGAAATAGTTGTATCGGTAGCTTCCTAGCATCAGTGAAGATTGAATTACTGGGGCGGCTGTGGTGCAGGAGGTAGAGCCGGCGTCTAATGATCGCAAGGTCGGCAGATCGGTGATTCAAACTCCGGTTGGCCACATGTCGAAGTGTCCTTGAGTAAGACACTGAACCCCAAACTGCTCCCAATGAGCGGGCCAGCACCTGAGGCCATTGTAAAGTGCTTGGGAATAAGGCGCTATATACTGTAAGTCAGTCCATTTACCATTTATTTACCAATTAGACATGTGTTCAATTCAAGATGTGAAACAAGTTTGTGTGAATGAAAAGAAAGCTGGAGAAAACAAAGACAAGCGGAGCTGCCTGGGAATCAAACAAAGCCCCTCTTCTATGTATGCTCTCCTGACTGGACGGATAAAGCACCAGGAGACAGAGACAAACTATGTAGTGTGAAGAATAGTGGTAGAATAGTGGTAGAATAGTGGTAGAATAGTGGTAGCTACATGATGTTATGAATAGTGGTAGAATAGTGGTAGAATAGTGGTAGAATAGTGGTAGAACAGTGGTAGCTACATTATGTTATGGGTATGTTTGAATAGTGGTAGCTACATGATGTTATGGGTATGTTTGAATAGTGGTAGCTACATGATGTTATGGCTGTGTTTGTCACCGGCAGGGACAGGATCAAGAGAACGTTTTGTCAGGATCAAGAGAAAATTAGGAAATTTGCTGAGTTGGTAGGGACATCCTAATCTAGACTATGTATGGTCTGTGCTTGCTTGGCTGGGCTGGGTGTGCTGGTGGTGGGGCGGGCTGGGTGTGTGGGGCGGCGGGGGCTCCCCGGGGGGGGGGGGGGGGGGGGCCACCGCTGGGTGCTGGCAGGCAAACTGGCTAGTAGTCGCTCTATGTGTAGAGGGCTGCAAGGGAATTTTCCTGGCTACATAGTGTACAGGTTTTTACTTTTGCCTGCTTGCGGCTCTGTCAGTATTGATTGATTGATTGATTGATTGATTGACTGAGAATGTTCATTATGTGAAGCGCATTGAGTTGCATCTTGTAAGAAATGCGCTATACAAATAAAATGTCATTTGATTTGATTTGATACACAGTGTGTCATTGATTCCTATGCAAATCAGAGACCCTATAAAAACAAAGATATTAATTCAAAAATTACATAAACTATTACCCATGTATTAGATGGACTCAATTCAACTTATTGAGTGATTTGTTGATGACATGTTTGCATTTTAACTTAATTTCAACAAAAAAAAACTAGAAGAATGTAGGTGAATTTTGAATTTAAGTAGTGAATATCATTTCAAATGTATCGTCATTATTGCTTACCAATTGGAAAGAATGGCCTCACTGATGGATGGTCCAAGAATAATCATCACATCTCATAGAGCATTTTGATCTAGAGCCAATCTGGTGCTTGGTGTGTGAGAAACCCTGAAATGTACATAAGCACTAAATAACAACACAGAGGCACATCACTCATTACCAATGTCTCCTGCTCACTGCATGGGGGCCAACGTGGTGAGACTTCATGACTTATATCCACTCCCAGCCAGTCCATCAAACACACACACACACACACACACACACACACACACACACAGCTCTGCATTGAGCTCTGTATGAGCAGGAACATGAATCAAGATGCCCTCAGACTTTGGGCTGATCTAGATTACGGAAAAATCATCGACGGCGTGTTGACATTGTCATCATGCTTTGTTCAAATGGAAAATGGACTGACTTATATAGACTGACTTATATAGACTGAATTACATAGACTGACTTATATAGACTGACTTACATAGACTGACTTATATAGACTGACTTACATAGACTGACTTATATAGACTGACTTACATAGCGCCTTATTCCAAAGCGCTTTACGATGGCCTCTCATTCATCCTCATTCACACACCAATGGTGGCAAGCTACCATGCAAGGCGCCGGCCCGCTCATTGGGAGCAATTCGGGATTCAGTGTCTTGCCCAAGGACACCTCGACATGTAGCCAGCCGGGGTTCAAACCGCCGATCTGCCAACCTTGCGATCATTAGACGCCGGCTCTACTTCCTGCGCCACAGCCGCCCACGCCACTCAAGACGCCGCTCAACACCGGTAGCGCTGCTGTACTTTACAGCTTGTTAGACAACAGATGTGCATCGACAGACAGTCCACATCCTGGTGATTCTCTGAGACTAGCAAAGGGAAGCACTGGAACTCATCAGAGGCAGTCCTCCAGAGGGATTCCCTTTCGTCTCTCTCTCCAAGATACTGCAGCTAAGATGATATCTGTTGACAGTGTAATGTGTCTATGCTTTAACCAAATGGAAAAATGCTATGTTTTAGTGCCGTAACCTTTGTGCATTTCTTGGAGAAATTAATACAACTGCAATTTAAGTATGGACATTTTCCAAAATGTTTTTTTCCAGAGAAAACATTATTCAGTAAACAAAAAACAATATTACAGTTTCTCATGGATATTGTATGGATTCTGTTCTGGAGACTTTCCTTTTCAAGTTAATCGAAGTAGCAATGGTTGTCGCCACTCCCCTGCTTTCGCTACCTTAACAGTCCCCTGGTCTCCTGGTTCCGCCTCTGACTCTGAATGGCACAGTGGATAATGGATGTGGAAAAGCAGGTGACTGGGATAGCTCCCATGACTCAGGAAGTGGAGTCTTCTTGCCAGGAACTGACACTCTGGGAGCCCCGGCCTTCCCTCTGTCCCACTCTAACAGACGCACCTCTTCCTGTCCCCTCCACCGCCACAGCAGCGGTAGAGGGAGTCAGTCAGTCAGTCAGTCAGTCAGTCAGTCAGTCAGACAGTCTGTAGAGGCCACTGAGTGCTGCTTGGCCCTGGCCTCGTCATCTGGCAGTTATCAGGACAAATGAGAAGAGCACATGCTCCCAGCGCCCAGGCTGTGTGTGTGCAGCCCCCCGCTCTCACAACAGAGGAACAAAGGCAAGAGGGCCGGAGCAGGAGGCTCGAGTAGCACTTAAAGGAGGCAGTGGGATTCCTGCCCTCGGGGGCACGTATCCCCCCCCTCAGGGGGAGGACGAACAGGAGAAGGCCTTTATTCACCAAGTGCTCTTCCTCCACCCCCCCCACACACACACACACACACACACACACATACGTACACACGCACACACACACTCGCTCACGTTTGTTTCCTGTGGTTTGAGAGCATGAGAAAGAAAGGCATGGCTATCCAGAGGAATTAGCGGAGAAAAGATAATGGGTGCAATGTGACCAAGGCAAAATAAGGGAAGAACGCTCTAGAATGTTTCACATTTAGCAAACATATGGCCGTAATGAGCCATGAGCCATTATGGAAGGAAATAAACAAGACAAAAGTGAGCCTTGATCACAGCCGGACTTCATAGATAAACATTATTACAATGATGACGTTAGATTCAAAGCTGGAGGGCTTAGACTTTTTCAGCGAGAGTTCAGGGCTTATTATTTTCAACTCCCTTGTTTTTTGACGACTTGTTTTGATGATACCTCAAATAGGAAAGAGCGAGGACATTTAGGGTGATCCCTTTTGAACAATGTAGCTACCACACAAACATGTCAGGTCAACATCCAATCAATCAATCTTGGGAATGGTTTTTGAGTGTGTGCTTTCAATCCCTCGCACATCCCATATTTACATAGTGGCTTAAACATGCAGTACTCTAGGTCACTGTTTGTGGTTGAGCGGCGATGACACAGGGGTACCCTGACAGCAGTAGCGAGTAGACCTGCCTCTTCCACACATTTTATATTAGGTATTTCACCTCTGCAAAACAACCATGTCAACAAAAAAGAGAGTAGGTCTTTTGTACCATAGTATATTGGTATCTACTCGTTTCCATCCTACTGTACCTTTCATGCTTCTAGACAATCTTTCAAATAACACGTTTTGTTGAAAGGCTTAAGATAATAGCTGAGCTTGATGGCAGTTGGAGTCGCAGCGTTTTACACCTGGACTGCCCACTCAATCTTCATTCTTACTATTTATCTTTAGGCTAGTCATCACCCTCCCTGATCACCAGAGGTTGTTCATCACCATCAATTGGAGTTTGACAGCTTTATGCACGCTGGGATCGGACACGCAGATCCATTTCCTCCGGTAAAGGGAGATGGCAATCCACACCGGCCGCCCACCACATCCCACCTCACATCCCCACATCCCGTTTCCTACCGACCATGGTCTGTATGCTGCCTGGGAGTCCCAGGGGCAGAGGGACTGCAAAGGGACAAGTAGTGGAATATTAAGAGGGGAGAGAGAGAGAGAGAGAGAGAGAGAGAGAGAGAGAGAGAGAGAGAGAGAGACGCTGTGACTGGGAAAGTTATCAAGAGACTCTCAATAGGAGATGTACTGGAATTGTCTTCCCATTCCTATCTCAGGCCCGAGCATCTCTCTCTCTTTCTCTGTCTCTCTCTCTACCAACATTTCTCCTCCCGATTCCCAAACCTGCAAAGTCCATCAGGACCAGAGGGAGGGAAGATGGGGGAACATCCCACATTCCACAGGCCCAAAGCTCCCTACCGCTGAAAAAGAATCTACCTTAACAAAAGGGAGACAGCTGCTCAGGAATGGGGGAACCTAATCTGGAGACCCACACTGCTGTATTTTAAAAGGCTTTGTGAGGTACATTGTCTCCCTGTGGTTTCCTTGGACTTCCTGTGTGTATTCCATATAACACTGAATTAAACTGTCCTTCCAAACGTACCTGCCAATTAATGGAGAGAAAGTAATAGTGAAAGTGAGTCTACATGTATTTTAAAACTCATGATATCGGTATTGGTATCAGTAACAAGCCCCCTCCTCACTTTAGAGTTATTCAACCCCCCCCCCCCCACACACACACATAATAGTTCTCAACAGGTGAAAAATGAAAAAAGCAATAGTTCTTAAAGAATGAAATGAAAAAAAATAAAACTTTAACTTTTCAAATATTGGTGGTAAGAGAATCATTAAGAGCAGAAATGACTGTTTATGTTCTACACATTATAGCAACAGCTTGAGTGTCACAATCCTACTCACTTCTGAGAGGCAGCATCGACCCCTGTAAAGTCACTGGGTCTATGGATTCACAGTGTGACCCCCCCCCCCCCCCCCACACACACACACACACACACACACACACACACACACACACACACACACACACACACACACACACACACACACAAACTCGTTTCACAGCTGTTCAGCCTGTTCTGTCTGCTGTGTAGAGATTCCTCACTTCAGAAGTACTAACTAAAGTAACGTTGAGATAGTGTGGCACAACACAAGTCATCAAAGTCTTTTTTCTTTTCATACAAAATGTT
Source organism: Nansenia antarctica (assembly GCF_963989245.1). NCBI lineage: Eukaryota > Metazoa > Chordata > Actinopteri > Argentiniformes > Microstomatidae > Nansenia > Nansenia antarctica. The sequence continues at coordinate 14,083,630 of NC_137674.1, forward strand.
AATTGATGAGAAGCATGAGCAAAGAACAGAGTTAGTCATCAAAGTCTAGGTCTCTTTCAGTCATCTCAGTTCGGCCAGTACTATGGGACGGACACTATGGTATACCTTTCCCTGAAGACCCGTATTCAATTACGCCTGGTACGGACCGGTGACACTTGCAAGTAAGCCCCGCCTATCACCAGTCCCAATAAAAGGATGTTGTAGGAGAGTTTGATGCACACTGCTCATCTGAGAGGCACACAGTCTCGTGTGCATGCAGTAACGATGTACAAGGCCAACATAACATGCTAATCTTCCACTAAAGACTACAAAAGAAAAAGGGTAATCTGATCCAGAGTTGAGCAGTTAGGCACAAATTGGGATCTTCAGTTGTACTTTCAGTGTCTATAGGCTGAACAGCTGTTAGTATGGTGAACAGAATGCATCTTAACACCTGGACCTCATCAAGAGCCATGTTTTATCACTACATCATCATTGAAAACATACAGTACATCTGGCCACAGCCTCGGGAACATCTAAGCATTAATATCTCTTCCTAGCCGCCAGCATTTCATGCTTACATAAGTAGTTAGTGGTGCTGGTCTGACCTGTGTTTGAACATGCACCTGTTTTTAAATGCAATTCTGTCTAATTCATTCCTGGTGTGGACAGTATCCCGGGCTGATGGCTAATTGTCTTTAGCCCTAGGCCCCTGATTTAGAGGGAACATTGTTTGAAGGCCAACAGTCTGTTTAAAGGAGCTGAGGTACCCCATCACCTATCCTGAGGTAAACACCAGACAGCTAGTGCTAGCGTTGCTATGATTGATATCAGCTGTGCAGCACATAGACGTGCTAAGGCAGCCCATAATGCCAGTTGTAATTCATAATTTGAGGAATTGGAAGCTCTCCATTCACCACTTACTGGAGAGATCACAGCTTGAAAGCCCTGATATCAAGGCATTCAAATGTCAAAGAATACTTTAAAATGTATAGACTATGCACTTAAAGGAGCAGGGCAAATGTTTGACGGAAATCTACCACCTGGCCATCTGAGACTGAGTCCACTCCCTGAGAACACCCCTGGCAGTAACAACATGATGATATGCAAACCAAGTGTCGGGTAAGCCAAGATATGGTATGCCATTCAGTCCCACGTCTAACAGCAAAGGTCTGAGGCCTGTGTGCCTCCTTGCTTGGCAGTTGACCTGCTGCAAGAGTGACAGAGATGCATGGTTACATGTCATGTCCCCCTCAACCTCAATGAGACTTCATGCACTAATAAAGGTTGAATGTTACCTGAAAAAAGCTCTTAATGCTACGTAAAGTGTACAGTATATCAAAAAAGTATAGTGCCATATTAGAAACACACTTCTATTATACTAAATACTACCAGTAAATTGTTATTAATGCTTCTTTAAGTGTATTTTGAAAATGATAGTAACACATTATCAACACTCTTCTATTATACTGAATACTACCTGCAAATAGGTTTTAATGCTTTTTAAAGTAGATTTAAAATATGATGGTGACATATTATAATCACTATTAATCAATGATTGTACTAAAAGTACATTTCAATTACCTACAAATCATCAAAAGTACATTTACAATTACCAACAAATCACCTCTTTAATTAGTGCTTTAAGTATACTTAAAGTACTAAAGATGTGTCCCATGTTAGCACAACTAAATACACTTAATATACTAATAGTAGTGATTTAGTTAAACTTCTATACAACTTATATTAAGTACAGTATTAGTTGTTCCAAAATAAGAGACACTTAGTATATACTTACATGTATACTTAAGTACTATACTACTGTATACTATATACTAATTATAAGAACATTGTATAGTTTTTTCTGCTTCGAATGTTATGTTATGAATAGTTTTTTTCATGAATGTTGAGGGGACTGCTCACCACCCTGGTGGGTCCTTGTCTAGATCTAATTTATAATTTTAATTTAATAATTAGATCTAGATCTAACACACAACAAGTACTAAAGGTTCTATTCAATCAATATTGGTTTCCGGGATAAGTCAAAATCATCACCTGTGTAGACACAGAGAGAACATTCAGAAGTAAACAAACAAAAGATGCTATTGTTGATCTATTCAAGTAATTATATACTGTAGTAGATATTATGACGGAGAGGGAGAGCTATTTTAGCCTAGTGGTGCTTTGCTGTCAGACCACCCTACAAAGTGAATGTTCTCATGCTCACAATAAATCATGTTTTCATTAGCTTTCTGAATTTCAACAGTGACCGGTTAGAGCAGTGCCACATGGGAGGTCTGTATTTTCCTTTGTTTCCCTGAATATGCCAATCGTACATTGGAGGGAAATAATATTATGACAGAGCTTGGCTAGGGCTAAAGAGCTCAGAAATAGGGTTGTGTTCAAACTGTTCATTATAAACAACAAGGACATGTTTTGATATTAAGACTGAATTGCTGCTTCTAAAATGGACATGCACCCTGCAAGGTTTGTGTAGGATCTATATTTATACTAGAATAACACACATGGTTAAAGTCAACTTTTCTGTCGTTCTTTTTTTGTGTTGGTAATCATTAGTTATGCAATGTTCGCGAGGGAGAGCCTGGAGTTCTTGTTGCAGTAAAATTGAAATTATATCTAGCTAAATATCTGCCAAAACATAGGGGTTCAGACCATTTAAATATTTGTCAAACACTGTACATTAAGGTCCCCTTTGTATAGGGTTTGTAAATGGTTTATAATTAGTTATCACTTAAAACCAGTATTCAATTATAAACCATTTACAAACAGTAAAACCCATTAGTTTAGATTTGTTTATATATTGTTTACATTTATAAACCTTTATAAAAGGGGCCTTAATGTACCCATATTTGTTTATCTTTTTTCCTCCAAATGGCCATAATAGATTTGACTGAATAACACACTGACCACACCCTCTCACCATAGTCTTAAAAAGACAAACAACATTCCAGAGATTTACTGAAGAAAGTGATGGCTATGATATCATTCCCGGATGAACAAACTTTACGACCACCTGTGTCTGTTACCCAATGAACACTTTTACCTTTCTTTGTATTTTTTTTAAAATATATTTTGTATGAAATAGTCTTACTCAATATATGGGTAGCACGTTAAAGCTGAAATCTCCTATTAACAGGTCTTGCATATGGCTCTCTCACGACAAGAAGCTGTCAAGCACACATTAATAAACTCATGTGTGACTCAACACCCTGAAAAGAAGTATGGAGTATCAATCAAGTGGACATTATGCAGCCTTCCGACCTGCCCCGTTTTAGAGCCCACATATTTTACACCTGCATTACACTCTAAGGTTATACTGTTTATGCTTTAACACATCTGCCACCTGAGTCGCACAGCGGCTAATCCTCACATGCAGGACAGATGTTAGAGACCAGCGTGTTGTGTTTTTTTATAGGAGATATAGAATATTTGTATAAAAAAACGGGGTTTTATGAGACAGTGCCGTAAGCTCTTACCCTTCCCCCGACCAACCCTCTCTGTGGTGTTCCAAGCATCTGTGGACAGCGGAAACCAGAGCAGATGGGACTTCAAACGCTGCTGCGTGGGACCGGAGCGGCAGCACTTTGGATCAGAGAAGAATGCCTCGAAATGTCCATTAATGATATACGTATTTTTTTTTTTTTACCTTTATTTATACAGGTAAAAAACACATTGAGCCCCAAGGGCTCATTTTCAAGTGTGACCTGTTCACAGGCATACAACATCCACCACAAACAATACAAAACCTGGCCTACATACCGGTAGTCTAAAACTAAACTAAAACTAAAACTAGTCTAAAACAGTCTAAGATAATCTAAAACTAAACTAAAACTACAAAACCTAAAACTAGACAGCTAAAGAGCTAGGGACAGGGAGGGGTCAGTAATGGGCAAAAGGGAGGGTCAACTTAATTGCAAGAACAAATCATGGACTCGCACTGTATGTCTCTCAGCAAGAGCTTGAAACTGGAAAGAGGGATCAGATGAGACAGTTTCAGACTCTGCTGTAAAGAATTCCAAGAGGAAGGGGCTGCAAATGAGAACGCCCTTTGGCCTTTCATGGTCCGGACCAAGGGGATGGAGTATGTGATGATGTCCTGTGTGCGAAGGCCGTAGACGGATTGCTTGCGTGACAGGTGGTTAGAAAGGTACGAGGGGAGCAGACCAAGGATGGATTTGTAAATGAAAATATACCAGTGAAGGGTTCGGCGGATAGAGAGAGATGACCAGCTAACCAGAGTATAGCACACAGTTATGCATAAGGGGTTTACAGCCTGTTATAAACCTTAACGCACCATGGTAAACTGCATCCAGATGTTGAAGAGAGGTAGCAGAGGCATTCATGTACAAGACATCACCGTAGTCCAAGAGAGGCAGAAAGGTGGCAGCAACCAGACGTTTTCTTGCAGCAGCTGAGAAACAATACTTGTTTCTAAAGAAAAAGCTTAGCTTCAATGTTAGTTTCTTTAGAAGGTTGTCTATGTGCAGTTGAAAAGAGAGCTCAATAGGTGAACCCTGACATGATACAATGTCAGGAAGAGCACTTGGCACCCGCTTGTTATTGGAAAAATGCATGATTTTGGTCTTCCCTGTATTCAACACCAGTCTGAGCTTGAAGGTGTATTGAAGGTGATACATTTCCATAAGGTGTTTACGACAATGTTTACCAGTGGTGTTCATTGTGTGTGCAGTGGAACCACATTTGTGAAACAGAACGAGCATTTCAAGTCATCTCTTGTCTATCTAGCCACCTGTTGTATACTGTTTATAAAGTGGGTGGGTCTTGTACATGTGGATGGTGGACAACTAAGATAAAATAAATGTAAACTATACAGAGGTGATTTCATCATATAATTGTGTTTATACACATCTTCCAGGACATGTTCCAACATGTGCAGTCCATCGTAAGTACAGGTGGCAGGTGCTTTGGCCTTGGCGATATATAAGAACTCAGGGATGCATGAAAAAAACCCAAATCCCAAACAACTTGTAGTGCTGTCCCTATCCTGCATCTCACACACTCTCTCCCTCCTTCCCTCCATAGCCTTGAAGCCAAGTGCCCAGTATAACCCACAGTAGGTTGGCCCGAAGGGGAATGCACCTGGTCCTGAAGGTCTCCAGCAGCAGCACTGTCTGCCCCATCTATCATCCCTGCGCTGTGGAGAGAGAGCTACGTCGTGTTAAGGGGCTGTTTTTACTGCCGATTTGTCATGCTACTGGAAGAGAATCAAGAGGCCATTTTGGGGATGACATCACAAGTTCTGTAGACCGTTGGATTTGTCTTTGCATTTCTCCTGACCGTACAGAGTTTATGTCTAATTGTGGAGGGATTATTTATTTTAATAATCTAATAATAATAATGATTATTTACTGTGTCCAATGTTGCTTTTGGGTTTGCTATATCCAACTGCGGAAAGATGTTATTTGGGGACAGGTGCAAACATATTTTGCTGTGGTGGTTGTAGTTTTTCCATCCAGAGGCTATTACCTACAGTTGAAGATGTCACCACAGTAATAGCAACCGTATGGAGATTTGTGAGGATGATGTTACAGATATGACATTTTAGTGACACAAACAGAACAAATGAACTTGTTACAAAAAAAAGGAAAGGAGTGCCGCAATGTGATGAAAAGATTAGAAAAGCTCAGATGACACCGTGCACCCCACACCAAAGTGGACATTGAATCTACAGTCGGCACAGAGATTTATGGCAGGTAGCTCGGCCCCCCCACACCCCCCCCTTACCTGCTGATGTCTGTTATTACAGGGTGATTTATCTGCCCCCGGCCAGACCAGGTTGATAGCTTTAGCAGCCACCCCCGTCCCTATCATACCAGGCCTGGCCTCGCTGTCCCTCGGAGAGGACTCTCTCTACAATACACAGTCTGTGTGGAGGCGAGGAGGGAGGTCTGTGGTGAAGAGGAAGGCTGTGGGGCTGGATGTGGATGAAGGGAGGTGCCATGTTAATGACGGTGATGGGATTCAGCTTCGGTTGCCATTTGTGACACGGTCTGGTGAAAAGGTCTGCATGTCAGCAGAAAAATAAATAAATCATATTACCAAGTTGAAGTGTTGAGGAGCCCACTCAATATAACGAACGACAGTTTTATAATCACTAAATAGTTATCATTTGTGAATTGGTTTGATTGTATCGCATCCCGTCCTGCTTTTGGGTTAGTGATAGAAGGCTTGTGTGAACAAACGTACGTTTTAGGACGTGTTCAAAAGCAAGGACTACTTGGCAGCTAAGAAGGAACATCGCTATGAACATCTAACTGCCTACATTGTCATAGGGTTTGAGGTGTAGGCCTACAACATTCAAATAAGCATGATGTATGACAATGTATGACATTTAAATGTATAACACATCACTTGAAAGCTTAGAATCTGCACTTTCAGAATCTGTCAATAACTGAAAAATCAAAAATGACATTGCCCTACTTGGGGACTTTTTCACCAGACCAAGACAGACAAGCTACCCTTGAGAGAAATATAGTTTGTCAAACTAAAGATACTTAGTAAAAAAAAGTAGTAGAAAAAGTGTTACTGAAAGATGTCCAGTCCATGTGATAGAAAGTCTGAAACGCTCTGAAAACACTGGGAGAGAAAGAAATGGTGAGGTGGAGCAGATTGGGCAGACCAGAGGCAGTGAGCGAAGAACATTTCTTCTTGCAGTTGAAGTTCAAGGGCATAATAACTTAAGGATTTGGGGCAGTGGGGCAGTCCCACTCATATTTATCATTTTATTGACAGAGATTTTTAGACAGGAAGGATGGGTGAGAGAGAGAGAGGAGGGATGACATGCAGGATATGTCCCCGGCTGAAATCGAACCGGGGACCCTGCGGTTACATGGTCAAAGCTTAACCCGCTACGCCACCTAAGCGCCCCAACTTAAGGATTTTTGGTTTTCTTTTGGAAGAATGCAGTGAGTAGCTTACTATACCTGGCTACATAGCAAAAAGGGAGTTAACTACTATACAAACTAGCAGGATAATTTTGTTTAACTACCATCAAGTTACTCAAAATGCAGTTCAACTGATGGTTGAGCTACATTTATACTTACATTTGAATTTAGCAGACACCTTTATCCAAAGCTTACAACAAGTACATTTGTCTAATTAAGTGAATCATCAACATATCTATATAATTTAGATGCCATTGATGTCCGTTGGCCTATGATTTGGATGTGACTTTATTTAATACTGATACACATCTTCTCTTATTGCCATGTTGGTGTATAGTGGCCAGGTGCGATGCTGCCTATACTGCCTCTGGAGGAGAACTGTATGTAGTGGAACTTAATGAGCGGTAGTGGTATTGGTGTGGTAGCGTTGAGCATACAGGACTGTGAGAGGGGGAAACAAGGGTGTGTGTGTGTAGGGTTCAATGAGTTGGGTGGATATCAATCATGTTCACCTGAAGACTGCAGTAAAATATTCTCGAATGCAAACAAAGCCTTACACATTCACAGCATGTTATTACCAATCATGGGTAGATGTGCCTCCTTCCACAACCACTGCAGTCAAAATGCCATCTAATGCAAACACCTGGGAGGCAGAGCAGCCAGTGCATCTGTAGGGAATAGGGAATGACTCACCAGTGCTTTCATGAGATTGGGTTCTCAGGATCAATCAGGAAACACTTGTCGACAATGTGGACAGTTAACACAAACATCCTTTTCCAAAGAGAGCTGGAGCAGACGCCCCAAGGAGTCCTCAAGCCCCATGGTGGATACAGTAGTTCCCAGGCGTATGGACATATTGTGTTTAGAGTCGAGCCCTGATCTATAGAAGGCCCACCAAATTAAGGTACATTTTGTAAGACATAGACCAATGGACTATTTTAAAACATATTGAGCCAGTATTTACGTGTTTAAAATGTTTTATCGTTATGATCTACTGTAGAACACTACCATTAATAATGATGATAGTTGAGTTCTCAATTGTCCTTGTATAAAATAACCCATGGCCTATGCTTAGACCAGGTGCAATGCAGATTTTTTTTTTTTTTTTTAATTTTTTATACACATGAACTATCCACCATCATAGGCTGAGCAGTAAATGAGGAGGATGGAGGATACGGAATGATGACATTTATGAAATCCATTTACATTGGATCCGTTTACATCCGTTTACATTTTACAGCGACTTGAATTTCCCCATGGTTCAGCACAATGGCAAAACAAAATGGATGGTTCATGGATATCTGATGCGAAATCCATGTCCATGGTTTTCCTCTCAAGATACAAACACGTACCACCCAAATAGACGAAACGAAGAGGTCTGAATGATACTGCAAAGTCCCCACAGACCAGCAGAATTCCAGCACATACTGTACATGCACACAGTTTTAAACTATGATTTATCACATAATCTATTTTGGGTATCAAATGTACACAGAAGCCAGTCTCTCATGGAATATGTGTCCCACTTTTAACGCACAGGTATAATGTTAAACAGTCAATTTTATCAAAATACTTTTTGTCTAAAAAAAAAAATTTGTTCATAAATATACTGTACATATTGTACATGTATATATTGGAATAACAATTTGACATGTGGAATCATCTTGGACAAAATGTGTCAATATTACAATTGGTGAAATTGACATACAGTTTGGATTCTGTCAAACAACTTGTTTTGCTGCATCTGCAGTGACAGACTAATGTTCTGCCCAGTAATTTTCACATGAAAATACTATCCTCTGTTTGTATGTACGTGACATGTGATATACTTTATGTTTAAGGCTGTCTGTTTAAAGCATACACACGTCTAAACTTCCCATCTTCCACTGGCCAAAGACAACCACCATCTGCCCAAACATTACCTGCCCCTGTCTGTGAGGTAATTAAAGGACATCTGCCACATCAATTATGATGCACATTTTCCTCTGTTCCCAGAAGCCTTTTCACCTCCCAATGACTGGCCAACTTCTACTAATGAACTTTCATTACTTGAGATTGAAAAATATTTAAATGGTTTCCTAAAAGGGTATATTTGACACTGGCTGGAGTAAATATTTTTTTTATTTTTATTATAATGTTCATTTTAAGCGTTGAATCTTATGGTAGTGTGCGGTGTGCCTGTGAGTAAAACTGAATATTTCCTCATACAAATCTGGCAGTTGACATTGACAACAGTTAAGAGGAACCTGTTGACAAGATAACTTTTTTGCCAGGGGCTGATGACTCATGAAAACAGATGTTAGCCTTTCCTTGTAAAACCCTTTGATTTAGTGATAGCAATGAGCAAGGATTCAACCCAAAACCAGTGTTGCCAGATGGGATTGTTTCCCAGGCTAACCACAGTCTAAAAGCCGCCCAGTGTGATCATAAGTAGCCCAATTGGGCGGGAATACGCCCAATCTGGCAACACTGCCCAAAACATGGATAACTTTATGTCTGTGGTCAGTTGGGGAAAGGGAGTACATTCCCCTATGTCATATAACATACAAAAAGATTTACCATGGTATGTATTTTAATGCACATAATTAATGCACATTTAATTGCATACAGTATCTAATGATGGGGAATGTAGGTTGAGGACAGTATTTTGGATGTTTCAAAGTCAACACGCTTTGACATTGACATTATTTCCAGCCCAAAACAAATGACACAGCATACTGTACTCAAGTACGTGTGAATTACCTATGAACCACAACCCCTTATAGCAATTACAGTAGCAATTACAAGAACATATTATGTTCTTGTAATTGCTATAAGGGGTTGTGGTTCATAGGTAATTATTTTGTTATATTATTAATATGATGTCTTCTGCGGTGCTTATCACTTGGGCATTTATCTTCAGCCAAGTCAGTGCCTAGAAGTCACCTAACCCATTAAAACCACCTTCAAGTATGTGACAGGGGATTACAGTACATCAATAAGAAATGTCCATTGAAAACGTGGATAGCAGCCCCTGCACAACACAAAGACTAGTTCTCACCAACAGAACCCATTGGCGTTAACCTGCAGTAGACACTTCTACGCTCCGCTGTATTACAGACAAGCCTGAGCCGGACAGATGAGGCTGCTTTTCTCATCTCTTCATTTGATGAGTTATTCACACCTTCTTCAAGGACTTGTCTTCTATGTTTGGTATGTGAGACACGCACCGTCTTCAAAGTGGCCCGGGCGGAGCCAAATGTTCGCTCAGCAGCCCATCTTCTGCTGGGGCACTGACGCCCCTGGCTCTTCTCCTCCAGGGTTATCTGACACCCAGGCGCCCATAAACCACGCAGGGCATGCCACCTCTCTTGCCTATGCAGTGGGCTACAACCGTATTTGTCTCTTTGCAGTATCTTCACAGTTGTTGCTGAATGAGTCAATCATTGTTTTCCCTTATTTGCTGTAATTTTAAAAGCTGTGGACAGTTTGTGTTTTCAATACTATTACAATTTCAATGCTCTCAGGATATATCATTATGTATTAAAATACTATGCGCTACCATTCACAACTTCACAGTACAGTCAGTTCTGAGTTGTTTTAACATCCTGGCCCTCTATGTACAGTACTGTGTGTCACCTTTCAATCTGAGAGCTTCATCCAACACACATTTCATTCAAGTGAGCACTTGCCTATAACAAAGTAGGGTAGTGGTGGTCTAGTGGATAGTGAGTTGGACTTGTGATCGGAAGGTTGTGAGTTCAAAATCCCGCCTGAAACCACACCCCTACTAGTGTGCCCTTGAGTAAGGCACTTAGCCCTCAGTTACTCTAGGGGGAATGTCCCTGTAATTCGCAATTGTAAGTCGCTTTGGATAAAGGCGTCTGCTAAATGGCAAAAATTATAAATTAATTAAATTATAACACTTTATATCCAAGTGCCTCTTAGAAAATGTTACCAAAGTAAAATCTCTTATTTATTTATTTTATCAGATCAAATTTGACAATTTCTCAAATCGCTTATCATGTCCAATGAGGAAAAACAGGGGAGGGAGAAGTACATCCCTCGCCATCTGTGTTGGTGGACCCCTGCATGAGGTCACAGCTAGCCTTTCTAGCCCCTCTCTGTGTTGGTGGACCCGTGCATGACATCACAGCTACCCTTAGCCCCTCTCTGTGTTGGTGGATCCCTGCATGACATCACAGCTAGCCTTAGCGCCTCTCTGTGTTGGTGGACTCCTGCATGAGGTCACAGCTAGCCTTAGCCCCTCTCGGGCCAGGGCGCCCCTCTGACAAGAAGCCCATTCTTGGCTCCGACCTTTCATCTCCTTCTTAGCTTGAGCCACAAAACAGGCCGTATGTCATTTCAAAAAGAAGGGCAAGGCTTTCAAGTGAAGCACGTCCCTTGAAATGTCAGCCAGCCCCTAATTACAGCATGGGTAAGATGGGCGGCTTCAGCGGGTCACTTTGGTGGTTGGGATGTTCTGAGCTCTTTGGAGAGAGAGAGAGAGAGAGAGAGAGAGAGAGAGAGAGAGAGAGAGAGAGAGAGAGAGAGAGAGAGAGAGAAAGACGAGAGATGGGGGAAATGCATGCAATATAGAAAGGAAACGGAGTTCAGAGTGCGTGGTCCATTCTCAAGAACACTTTTCCATATAGAGGCCATATAGAGTGGGAGAGAGTGGGCCTCTATATGGAAAAGTGTTCTTGACCTAAGTGACATTTATTGGATAGGTTGCGCAGGGTATCATGTGTACATGGTGGAAGCTGCTGTTACAGGTTGGGGTTAGTGTTATGGTCGGGTGAAATGACAAAAGCTTGAGGCATGGCTGCAGAATGACTCAGTGGGTCCAATCTTCTTTCTAAACGGTGGCTTGAATTATCCACAGGCTTCAATACGAAACCTCTTTAACATCTGTGACCACATCTATGACCATTTCCATAACATGCTTGATCAAAGCTCTTTTGTCTGTCATAGTCGTTTCGGTGCAAGGCGGAACACACAGAGTCAAACAAATAAACTTAATGTAAACCAGACTGATCAGTCAATGCAGACATTTTTGAAAGTTTAATGATTAAAAATGTCTGCATTTACCGATCAGTCTGAAACCTCAATAATTCATTAGGAAAAACTGACACTCACAACATGTTGTTACTTTGTTATTACAACTGTAATAACAGGGTTACAGGTACTTGATATAGAATGTTACTACAAATGTACCCACCTATCAATACTAATATACAGTATGATCATGGAATCATGGAAACCACACAATAATGGAACAATAATGCCCATGTGCCTTTCATTTCAGCACTAAACGATCATAAACTATGGAAAACGAAATAAATACATTTGATCCATCTCAGCTTTCATGCACATAAGACAGACAGATGACCTGCTAAATTAAAAAAAGGAACCTCCATCGCCTCTCTGAGAGATGTTGTTATTTGATGTGGAACACACGGCCATCCCAAGCAGAGTATTAACGTTAGATGAAAACCATGTTGGCAGCAGGTCTCCCAGTCTGCTCATTCTGTTAACTGATGATCTGCTCCAGTCCAGTCTAATGAATTCTGTTCCATTAGATAATGTTGGGCAGGGGTCCCAGTGTCTGTCTGTCTGTCTGTCCTAGAGGCAGGGGTCCCAGTGACTGTCTGTCTGTCCTAGAGGCAGGGGTCCCAGTGTCTGTCTGTCTGTCTGTCTGTCTGTCTGTCCTAGAGGCAGGGGTCCCAGTGTCTGTCTGTCTGTCTGTCCTAGAGGCAGGGGTCCTAGTGCCTGTCTGTCTGTCTGTCTGTCTGTCTGTCCTAGAGACAGAGACCCAGAGAGGGATAGAGCCGCCTGAGTCCGTGACCTGGACAAGCTCAATAGCTTCACCACAGTGGAGCCCAACAGGGCCATTGCACATCCTGGCAGCCTGGCCTGTCAGACGGCTATCTGTCTCCACACTGAGGCTCCTCTACAGGGGGGTAACAACACAGAGGAAGAGAGCTCGACAGTCATCTCATCATGGGAAACAGTTTAGGACACTGCTTTTATGATTTATCACAATAGTAATTGGATAAGTACTGTGTGTGTGTGTGTGTGTGTGTGTGTGTGTGTGTGTATGTGTGTGTGTTGTACAAACCATGGGAAGTAGAATAGAATAGAATGCAGTTGACTATGCAGTTGACATTCTATTTTATTCAACTGAGATTTATTGATCATTTAGAATAAAGAAATGCTGTATTACTCTCCAAAACCATTCATTGATACCAAGAATTCCCACGTGTAATTCATCACACCTTTTATGAAAACAAACTATCATTTTGATCTATACATGTGAGAGTGGTTTCCAGCCCCATCCCTCAGAGTGTTGCTGTTTGAATCTCAGGGCGCCCCTTTAAAATCGGACAGACAGCACTTCTAGTAAGAGAAAATACCTCCTTACAGTGACATAAAAAGCTGTGCACCTACAGGACCAGGGCGGTGTGGTGTCATGGCCTGTGGTGACATGTGGAGACAGAAGGGGTCTTGCCCATTTAGAGGCCCAGGCATTCGGAGAAGGCTGTGCCACAGGCAATTTCATCTAGAGTGGCAGAGGACTATAACCCTACCTACCAGGAAGAGCCACAAATCAGCCTTCTCTACTGGCACTGCTACATGACATGGGTTTGTCTGTCACGGGGGGCGAGAGTTCAACTGCAGGGGGGTTTTAGTAGGTCAACATCTTGAATATGCATTCTTAGTTACCCAAGTTACATAGTTTAACTGTGTAAAACTAAGGTTATCTCAGTATCTATGTTATGATGATATATAAATGATCACTCGTCAGTGAAAATGTCACTCCAGTTTCCATTCCTTGGTGATAAGTTATTGCTTCATCAGCATGGACCCAGCCAGTCTTCAGGGGACTGAACTCAGGTGAACAAGGCCAGATTGAGCAGCGGCTGTCGGTAGAACATGGCCCTTTTGACCCCCGGGAGGTCGGCAAGGTGACATTCCAGCCCAGGTTAGCACAGGATTCTTCAGTGTGTGAAGGACTGATGATGGAGGGCAGGACAGGTGTCTTTATTGCTAATCCACAGCTGTATCCATAAATCAGAGGCTCTAAGGCCCCAGCAGGACAGAGCAGCAACACTTGGTGAGAGGAATGTTTTGAGTGCAACACTAGGTGAGGGGAATGTTTTTAGTGCAACACTAGGTGAGGGGAATGTTTTTAGTGCAACACTATAGGTAAGGGGAATGTTTTTAGTGCAACACTAGGTGAGGGGAATGTTTTTAGTGTAACACTAGGTGAGGGGAATGTTTTTAGTGTAACACTAGGTGAGGGGAATGTTTTTAGTGCAACACTAGGTGAGGGGAATGTTTTTAGTGCAACACTATAGGTAAGGGGAATGTTTTTAGTGCAACACTAGGTGAGGGGAATGTTTTTAGTGTAACACTAGGTGAGGGGAATGTTTTAGTGTAACACTAGGTGAGGGGAATGTTTTTAGTGCAACACTATAGGCAACGGAAATGTTTTTAGTGCAACACTATAGGTAAGAGGAATGTTTTTAGTGCAACACTATAGGCAAAGGGAATGTTTTTAGTGCAACACTACAAAGGGAATGTTTTTAGTGCAACACTACAAAGGGAATGTTTTTAGGGGGCAGGGTTTAAGGGTTGGGGGCGAGATTATGAGGCGTTACACCATGGTATGCAAAACCACAGAACCACCACTCTATCATGACTAGGAATCGGACTAGTTTAAATCAAACCTCTTTTTGCATTTCAGTGTGCTGCTGTGCCAAAGAATGTGTTGATGTCAGGGGTTGGAAAGGTAATGCTGACAGGATGAAGCAGCAACGTGTCTCATGCCACACACCTGGTGCCTGAAGAGGGAGACTGAAGTGACTGTGTGGTTGTAGTGACCTCTGGCAGTATATAAACTCAAGGTGGGGGGTTGAGAATGAGAGAGAGAGAGAGAGAGAGAGAGAGAGAGAGAGAGAGAGAGAGAGAGAGAGAGAGATAGAGAAAGAGAAAGAGAGAGTGAGGGACATGGAGAGAAAGTGAGAGAGAGAGGGAGACAGAGAGAGAAGGAGAGAGAAAGACAGAGACAGAGGAAGCGAAAGAGAGAGTGAGGGAGGGAGAGAGAGAGAGAAGGGGAGGGGGGGACCCCTCCTGTCACATGGACTGTGTGCAGAGAATAATGCCACCTACAGGCACAGTGACATGGTGACTGATGAGTCATTACTTAAGTCCTGAAAGTGCCAAGACAGTTTCAGTAAGAAAGGAGCTCACACGATGTAGGACTAAATGAACATGATGAGAGGTTTTAGAGTTACAAAAATCATAATAGTTTAGAAAGTTGGATAGCTATCAAAAAGCTTTTATCTCAATTGATCATTTTTAGTTTTTGACACATTTTTGACCTCTCTGCACGTTGAAGCAAGCCCACCTAATAAGGTATGTCAAAAAACAATAGTTGGACCTGCTAAAGGACGCCCACCGTAACCCACCGTAGTTCATATAATTAGAAATTTTGAGAAATGTAAACTGTACGGTTTGCTAGAGTAGTAACTCCATTTGGGTGGTCCCCCAATAAGTTTTACTGTGTAGCTTTAAACTTAGTAATACAGTTCAGGGTAAAGAAACTCTCTCATGGGGAGATAGAGACAGTGATGATATCCTGTTTGGTAGCAGCCTAATACCTGATCCTGTGGGCTCTATATTTACCTGGTATTGTATCTGACTGGGCTTCAAAGGGATGCTCAATGAGAGGTTGGCATGCTGGAGGCCCTTTGAAATCCTACACTGTTATGTGATGATGTTGTTGGGGCGACTGTCCGTCAAAGTGACAGAGCAATAAACAAACGGCCTAAATAAGGTAATAGGGTAATGCACACATGTCAAGTGATAGTTAGTGAACATTTCCATATGTGCTCGCCCTCCATCAGATTACAAACAAAAGGTAAGGTGTGTGTGTGTGTGTGTGAGTGTGTGTGTGTGCGTTCATGTGTCCGTGCATGTGTGGCCGCGTGTGTGTGTGTGTGTGTGTGTGTGTGTGTGTGTGTGCGTGCGTGCGTGTGTGTGTGTGTGGGTGGGTGGGTGGGTGTGTGTGTGTGTGCGTAAGTGCGTGTGTGAGTGTGTGCGTGTGTGCGTGTGCATGTGTGGCCGTGTGTGCGTGTGTGTGTGTGTGTGTGTGTGTGTGTGTGTGTGCGTGTGTGAGTGTGTGCGTGTGTATGTGTGGCCGTGTGTGTGTGTGTGTGTGTGTGGGTGTGTGGGTGTGTGTGAGAGAGAGAGAAACTAAACACGCTGTATGGGTGACAGCCAGGGTTGAGGGGATCGGTGGGCTGACTTTCACATTTAAGACCATCCATTATAGGATTTTGACCGTATCATATTTTTCTCCACATAATTCATTTAGGAAAACCTTGTTAACTCTAATCTGTTTTTCATTCGCGGGCCTTCTTACAAACAGGTCAATGGCATATAGCCGTCGGATGAGGTAGAGAAAAGGTAAGCGCTTTTACAGGTGGCTCTACCATAGCTGGGGAGAGAGCTCCTTCAGAAACATCTGTATTCGTAAGAGGGCAATTCTGTACGTAGCTGCACAGTAAATTCCCTATGTGGTTTCACAGTAAGTTCTGTCCTTTTTTTGGGAATAGACACACATTTATGGCACAGAGTCTTTTGCCAATCCGCGGTGCTGGATCAACCCATGGTGCTGGATCATGTGATTTACGAGCATGAATCGTTTTCCAGGTGGATGAATGCTACTGCAGGATGTACTGTACTGTACTGTACTGTAGATCCAGGCCCAGTCTTAGCTGTATGCGATGCTGAATACACACTTTCTCACTCATTCACTCACTCGCAAGGGGTTATTGCTGTCAAATATACTACGACAGGAAATAACTTGCAGGTTTGCCTGTCTTGCCTGTTTACAGTCGTTAGAGACAAAGGCGAGGTGTTTGATGTTGTCTCATTAGAAGCAGATGTTCCAAGAACAGATACAGTGAATACAACATCATGTAAATCGTGTAAATCATGGCACTCATAAATGTAACTGTAGCCAGTTGTAGAAGCAGTAAATCATCACAATCGTTGCTGTGTCTGCATATCTCGGATAGAGACTTTCTTTTGGATTTAGTACTTTCTACACTTTAAGAAAAGTCAAAATCCACATTTCCATTAGGCAATGGAAAATCTACCTTTTGCCATAGTATGTCTTTGCTTAGTTATGTAAGTTGGTTATGTAACTTAGTTATGTAACTTAACAATGTGAATATAACACTTTTTAATGGGGGAAAATATGTAATATGCCACAGATTGAGCCAGAGGTCATAAAATAAGATCTACTTGCCCCAGCCTCTGTTCAACATTTCATCACAAATTTGCCTGTCATGGAAAACACTGTCTTTAGGAAACGCAATGTCAACACCTTGGCCCACTCTGGTGCTAGGGAATCAAGCTCTTCTTATTCATTTTACACATTCAAAACCATCTCTGCTGGCCAGAAGTTCTGATGCCTTTCAAAGAGTCAAGGGTGTGCTTTTATTATACAGAGGCAGGAATATGAATGGGAGTGATAAGCAACCAGATAGTGTGGACAGAATGTGTCCACTGCTCTGGGCTCTCTGGTGACCAGGCCAAGAATGGAAAGAGAAAAGTCCAGTGGTCCCCAGCTGGGAAGAGAACCCACGGCCCACTAACTGTTGAGGGAATAGGGAGGAAACTAGACCGCCAGCTACTGTACATATTATACACAGATCTCATGTGAAGATCATTTTGAGTCATGAGACCGTTTTGTAATGAGCGTTTTGTTTTGCAAGACCTTTCTAGAAAATATAATCTTATCTTTTCTGTCCATAATAAGAGTGGAAAGTTAACCAATTGTTTTACTCTCATAGGAGTGAAGGATTTGAGCAATGCCTCATCTTTCTTCTTTTCTGGAAAGCGATGTTACAGGACAGTGACAGTTAACTACCAGTTTTTCAGTCCACAGTCCACAAAGATGTTAGTAACAGATTTGTGTCGAGTACAAAAGTCTGGTGACAGGTGTGATTTTCTCACGCAATCATTCAATTGTCTACAGTTATCTTTATCTTGTGGTTTATTATTGATTTAAGACAGAGCCTCCACCCGGCTGTCCCTCTCTGTCCTCCTAACACCTCGTTATAGACTACAGGTGATAAAGTGTAAAAACGACACAAACAAAGATCCGCTCCGTCTTGAATACAGGACTGAGAGACAGCTTTTTTTCCCAGAGGTTCTACTTGAACATTTGTGTCCCTCTCCTTAAGGGTGGGGTAGAGGCCATTAGGCTGCACTATTTCGTCTCCTCTTCGATTTGAACCCAGCGTCAGATTACATTCATGAAATGGCTGACATATTGTGATGTCCGTTCGTTTGGGTGTCGCAGCATTCCATGTATGTGTAGCACGTAAATAACGAGTATCAGCAAACGTCAAGTGCCAGCTGCCCGGCCCTGTGTATGGGAGAGAGTGTGTTGGTGAAAAGTATTACAGTGAATGTGAAGATGAAATAAAGAAAAAAAAAGGAAATAAGGCGAGAGTTCATATTTTTAGACCTGGCTTGCCTTGGTGGCTGTTTGTGTCCCCAGACCTCCATCTTTCACAGGAACAGGAAATGCTATAGATCGCCTTGGTAGATCATTCTCTGCCAAGTTTAAATGCCACCGCTAAAAATACCCCCGTGGAATGTGGGGCTTGGCAGCCAGGTCAGGTCGGTGGCCTGGACCTTGTCGCCACTCAGAGGGCCTATTTTGACACGACAGCGCCGTCTGAGCGAAACCTGAAACCAGCTCCTCTGTTCAGCTCCTTCACTTCAAGGCCTTATTTTGTTCTGCGACTCTTTTTTGGGGGAACTTGCCCGGGTTCCAAGGATGCATGACTGGTGGATCTATGGTGCTATTCCCAGGGCCTCTAGAGGGGTGTCCAGTTTGGCTGTTTTGAGGGCCCCAGACCGGGATTTGGGAGAGGCACCAATCTCTTGTCTGGGTCCTATAAATACCTGCCATAGGTGCCCACGCCGGGACTGCGTGATAGGTCTATTTTGTGAAAGGGGTTTTTATCACCGGCCTGTTCTAGGCTACAGCTTCCTCATCCTGCCCCACCTCCTCCATCTCTAGTGACCCAGGTCACGAATGTGTAATGATGATCCAGCATGATTCGACACTTTCTGAACCACATCTTGAGATCAGGGTGGAATGTTTCTTATTCTCACAGAGTATACTGTACAACTTGGACCTTCTTTTATAATAATAATACACACTTTATCCCTGATCCTCTCTCGTCAAAATTCTTGTTTTTTTTACTTTTTTAGCTTAAGCCCTTGAGCAGTAACCTACCCAAACCTCCCATTTTGAATGTTGCTGGAGAGAATTCTGGACTTCAGAGGGGAGGGTTTGTGAATGGCAAATAAAACAATCTTCTGTTGTTGCACTGTGCCTCTCCAATTCAGCAAGGTCTCTCACAGACCCACAGCACAGACCCACAGTTTTTCCCTATAGCTTACATTGCTGATAGATCCCGTTCACACTGCCATGTCTCTCAGGCCTTTACCCCCTCAGGTACTATTTCATTGAGGATGTTGCTCATTCTAACGGAAGAGATGTGCATGTATTTCTGGTGAAACAATCTAGTCGAGGCTGAACTAAGCCTGACCCATTAACTCCTAATTACCCTGTATGCTGTTTTATAGGAATCATAGTGTGGTGTGTGAAACATATTAAACATCTCTTCTCCTCTACAATGATACCTGCATGTCTCCCAATGTCACGCCATGTCGACATCAGGACCCAGAGAGCCCTGAGAGGGATGGAGATGAATGGATGGAAGGAACTGGCATTGTCATTGACACCCTCTTTAACAGTCTCAGTGCAGGATGTGTCAGTTTGTAGATACTACAATATTTGGGCCCTCTCGTGACTGGGACCAGCAATAGCATTCACAGTAGGTTTAATTTTCTGTGTAACTTCCAACCGCAAGAGAGGGGAAGGTTTAGTCAACTTCATTTTACATTGCCTTGACTGACTGAAAGGCAGCCCATTATTTATTTACTGTGGGAAACATTGCGAGCAAGGCTTTTTGCCACATTTACACTGATATTGTAGAAAGACATGCTGCTTGGCGGTATCTTTTTATGGACAAAAACAGGCCAGACTATTTCCCACAGATGCTTATGACCTCAAACAGTCAAACCGCTTAAGGCAGAAAAAGTACGTTAATATCCTCCTCAAACAAATCCTCATTTATAGTTCATTATTACTTAATTTGTAATAAAGGCATGGGAAAATGTGGTCTAAACCGCCTTAGAGTAGAACACATGTGGATGAGTTCTCCAGCTGGCCCTTTACGGTGCCACCTGAGTGCGGTTTGGAGCCTCTTTAGAAAGCCCCATCCATGTGCTGTTGATGCGTTTGTCACAGGTCTGAATCACCTGACACTGGATTGCAGAAATGGGCTCCATATGACAGTAATAACAACAAACCTAACAAAACCCCAGGATGTTAAAAGATCAAACACAGTCCCATTAGTATTACTATGCGCATCTGTTGGCTAGTCATACATGGGGGTAATTAGCCCTAACACAGGAACAGAACAATGGGAATTATACTTCTCAATAACAAGCCATCAGTAAATGTTTGCTTTCTAGTCAGCAAAGGTTTTGAGAAGACTAAGAGCAGAACATAGACAGAAACACTATGGGAAACTAGTCGTTTGGCTAATTAGATTCTTAGGGAGGTCATCTTCAGTAATAAAAAAGATCTCGGCCTCTCTGGTATTGAAGAGCACTAAATATGGCCTGTACCCTTTCACTACCACTAGGGGGCCTGTATGAGCTGAGGTTGATGAAGGCCACCAAGGAGGAAGGAGAGAGAGAAAAAAAAATCTGTGCACACGTCAAGTGGTTAGGGTTAGGGAAGGAGCAGCTAAGACCACAATAGGTAATTACAAATGTCTGCTATCATAACTCATGACTGGTTCTTCTAATCGTGCCCTGTGGTTTCAGTTGTGTTCCAAAGCTGCAAAGACTTCCCGTTACAGATAGTCTTCTTTGGAGGCCTCTGACATCAGCAGAAGTAGGAACTGACAAACTAAACTACTCCATCTCTCTCTTCCTGCCCAGACAGTACAGCTCATACAGAAAAGTACAAAGCTGTTGAAGTAAACATGGTGTCCCCTCCCCACCCTACCATGATAGATGTCTATAAACAGTGAGAGAAAGAAACGCAGGGTTTTCCCTGTGTCATGACAGTGTTTAGGCGAGGTGAGCGCCAGGGGAAAGGGATGGGAGGCCCCTCATTGGCTCTGAGGCTCACTTTCCCAGGGTGAGGAAGGGGCATCTAAAATGATATACAAACTCAGCTTCCATCCTGTCCACCTCTACACTGTTTCTTAGAACTGGAAACAGTATGCACAGTAGAGCGCACCACTGTCATACAGGTACACTGATCCTTAAAGAAAGTTAACCTCTGTAAAAATTACATTAACATATTTCTGGGATATATTCAGTGTATCAGAATCAAGACAACTGCATAGTATGCATAATAAATAATCCCTCTTCGCCTCAACAGAGAATTAACATCCCAATATGTATCATGGGGTGAGATCATTTCCATGCTAATTGATTGGCCAGATACCCAAGTGATCTATAGGACAGCATTGAGACAGGAGATCTAAGCCTGTTGACACTTCACTCTATTTGCTACCTGTATCCGTTTGTATCCTCAATAGGCACTCATTCATCAACCCTGCACAGGTGCGTTCAAGCTTATGTTGTGTGTCACTGTGATTCATAATGCAGGAGAGCAATACCTCCCCTGCACAGTAAACCTTGCACATGTTGGGAACCAGCTTATCGTAAAACTACAGTACCACAGCTCTGTTGTCTAGGGGAAAGCATAAGCTAACTAGGCTAGCATTCATAACATGACTGTGTGAAGCTAGTATTGTGAAAGTGAATTACAGTTTACAGGGGAGTGCAAACATTTGGGCTCCCCCTGGTTTAAATGTCTGTTACAATGAATCTCTAAGTGATTGAAAGGAAACCTGAACACTAAATGCTACAAAGTTACATGACACCTTTCTGCAAATTTTAAAGCAAGGTTTCTTTTTATTTTAGATTTTCTGTTTTTAAATTATAAAAAAAAGGAAAAGAGCCCTGTGCAAAAGTTTGGGAATCCTTTTGGATTATTCTCTGTTACCTTTTGAGAAGATGATTACTAAGGCCCAGATCAAGGTGATTTACTCGTTAGGGCTTCAATGAGTCAGGTGAATATAATTCCAGGATTGAACTATATATTCTGAAGTAACCCCATGCCTTCTTAAGTATCTGACTGCGGTGGCTGTCCATGGGTTCCTCTAAACAGTTGTCCAAGGATGTCAGAATCAAGATAGTTCACTTCCGCCATCAAGGAGAAGGCTACAAAAAACTCTCGCAACGTTTCAAACTACCCATTTCCACTGTCAGAAACATCATCAGAAAATCATTTAAAATTGAAGTCAAGGCAAGATCTGGAAGACCAAGACAAATTTCAGATAGAATGAGGTTCAAGTGGAGATTCTCAGCTTGTATTTGATGATTGTGTATATTGGTTTCATCATTCAGAAATTCCAATACTTTTTAGACATTCCCTGTGTTTCAGGCCACCAAACGTGATGGGAGAGATTTATCAAAATGTCCAAATTAAGCACTCATGTTTAGTATTTGGTCAACAATCCTTTACATGCAATAACTACCTAAACCCTGTGATCCATTGACAGAGGCGATGTTAGAGGGGGCTTGAGGGGACTGAGCACCCATCAAGAAAGGCCATACCACAAAATACCAATACATTCATACATACAACTTCTTCACACTTCATATTTAATTTGTTTAAATTCAATTAATTGTTCGACTGTGTGACATTACCTGGTCCTATTAATACATGACCTATGTGTGCATTCGCTAGGGCAGGTGTGATTGGCTAATGGCTAGTTGGGCTTGTTTAATGATAGTTAAAGATGCACTTTCAATGCAGAAGTCAGTGACCAATATTGTCTGAAATGGATCTTGGTCTCCAAACGGTCACGTTTTGTGGATGATCATTCCACAACAGTTGATAGCGAGCAAGTTTAGAGACGGGAGATTAGCTAGAGCAGGAGGAGAATCCGTTTGACGATGCTACAGCATGTGGATGCTAATGTGGATGTTAGCCAACATACACAGGAAGGGCCAAGACGTCCAACTCTTAAAGCATACTAACCACAGACATTTGGGACTCAAAGGAGTTTCAATAGAAGCTGTTTCAAGCAATTGGTCTGGCAGGAATATAGCATCACCAAAGATGCAGCGACCAAGTCAGCACGGATTTCATTCTGAGTCATTGTTCACCATCACCGGCGAAATACTCCAGCCAAGTTGAAGTCTGATAATGAAATTATCAGATAATCAAATGAATAATGACATTTTAAATGTACTTTCCCCCCCCTTTTTTTTTTTTTTACATTTTCAATAGAGGGAATTCAAAATGAAGCAGGAAAGCGGCTCTAAATCAGAGAACATGGTTGATCAGGGACGGAAGGCCATGGTGAAGAGTTTGCGCTACACAGCTTGCCAAGGCATCGCTCGATGAAGCCATGCAGTATGTTTGACAGGACAGTAGCCAAAAAGATGGCCAACAACCCATCAAACGCCGAATACACACACAGTGACATTCAAAATGAGACTTTTTCTGTAATGGCAGATATGTTGTTGAGACAATAAATCAGTAATGAAGTGAGGTAGGCAAAGATGAGGAAAGACGTTAGTAAGAAAGAGCCAATTTCTGTGGTGGGGCGTTATTTGAACGAAGAGGCTATACACAAGTAATTCTTACATGTTACCCCAGCTGAGGGATTGGACGCAGACTCCCTACTGAACAATATCAAAAATACTCTCAGTCAGTGCAACATTGATCTCAATGCATGTGTTCAGCGTTATGACGGCGTGGCCGTAATGTCAGGATGTAACAACAGGGTGCACGAAAAGCTTTGTAAAGAGGTGCCAAAGCACTCTACATACACTGCCACGCTCATGGGCTTAATCTGGCGTTGGTGGATCAACCATACAACCATGTACACCATACAGGATCAATACTGATTCACAGTAGGCTACTTTGGCAAATGCCCATTGAACAGATTTATTTATTGTCCCATCTTAAGAAAACTAATGTAACACTCTCATCTGGGGATTTACACGGCAAATCAACTGAAGAACTACAAATCCCTGATGACAGGGAGATGACGTATGACTGCTCTGATGAATCCACCCCTATTTCATTACATTTCTCTATATAACGACGTCGATCATTGATCGGCAACGACACTAATAGTTTGCCTAACTGGCCATCGGATTTGTGCTCCTAATATCTAAAAAGCTTCTACACTTCTATCACCCAAAAAGGGGCGTGGACATTCTGATGACAGGGAGATGACGCGCAATCTCCGTGTTGATTGGACAGCTGCTCAAGTTCACAGAAGTTCACAGTTCACAGTGAAGTTCACAGTTCACGCGGGAGAAGGCATTGAAGCAAGCCAGCCACGACTCCAACTACAAGGTAAGTGACATCAGGATAGCTATCAATCATGGATTGATTAATTGATTAATTGATTAATTAACGAACCCAGGGTGTTTGTTATCAACTAACTAGCCTATATAATATTAGTTTTGAATAAATGTTCTGTAAGTTACAGAGTAAGTTTAAGCTATGTAAAAACAGCTAGCTAGCTTACCTGTCTAATGCTAAGTGCACGGCAGAGAGAATAATGAAAGCAACTGTAAGGCTAAACAATTGTTTTTTCTATGCAACTAAACTCCCCCCCAAAAGTTCGGAAACGTTATTTCGGTCGATTTATCAACTCTGTTCCAGATATTTTAAGAAAGCGAAAGAGAGAGACAAGTTTAGTTTAGTTTATTTATTTAGCACACAAGAGATTGTGCAAGGAGGGAACGAAGCCCAGAAGGCTTGTACAGAGTTCCACTCCACGTCAATATCAATGTTTCAAATAAACGTCAAGGGACACTTACTGCACGTCAATAGGAGAAAAGAAACCACAAACAAAATCATATCCATCGGGCAGAAAGGTAGGATAGCACATACAAACACACAAGACAAAAAAAATGGAAAAAATGAAAATAGATACAAGGATAGTAAGATTAGTAAAAAAAAATAAACATAGATTTCCATCTTGCCCACCTTTCAACGGGAAAAGCACTACAATATAAAATAAACAGCTCATAACGAAATTAGATATTTTTTCAGTTGCTTTCTGAAAGCCGATCGAGGTGTTGATCTCAGTGGCGAGCTCAAGGTGTTCCAGATTCTCGGACCTCTGTAACATTTTTATAGATGTATTGCTTCTCTGAGTATTGTATATTGTGTATTAGGAGTTAGTCATCTTATTAGCCATCATACTAGGCTATTATGCTAACAGATGAGATGACTGGTGGTCTTTGAATGAAATACCCATAGATTCCCAAAGAACCCAGCCCACACAGCTGTGGGTTTATTTGAAAAACATTCTGTTTTAGGCATTAAATGTAATCCAGTTTGCCCTTGCCAGCACACCACACCCCATCAGACAGAGAAACATGGTTTAAATGCCAGACTTCTGAATTACTCATTGTAGGGGATACGGTGGAATAGAAGGAGGGGGGAATTTCGTTCCTGTTGAAGGACTGCTGAACCCATGGGCTCAGATGATGGTCCTGTCTGTGGTAGCCATTGCATGCCAGATGCCTTGTGTAGCATTTCTCAAGAGGAGCAGAAAAGATGATTTCCCCAGTCCTACTGTCTGGGGTGGGGGGTGAACGACAAGAGGAGCATGTACATCCTTAGTCAGCATTCAGCAGCAGAATGTTGAAAACACCTGGATGCAACAGTCCAGACAAACCCTGTGCCTAGCAAGTGCCTAGTGGTACGACCCAGCATCTGCTGTGAGCATCATGTGTTTCACTGTTGTGTTTTAAGTCTTATCTGGATCTACTACCTGAATTAATAGAATTAGGAACAAAGTCTGCAGCTGTTATTGATATATCAGTTTATACAAGTCCATAAAGGCGTCCTTGTAGGGCCTCATAAGTGACAGGAACTCCATGGTGCTGTTTATGGTGTGTCCTTGCTGTTCTTTTCTTTGCAGCAGCCTGGTGTAACTCAGCAGCGAAGGTCTCTTCACCGATTCCATAATACCAGGACAATGGCAGTATAGATTGTTGGTTAAGAAAGGTGTGTGTTTAGGGGTGAGGCCTGTGACACCCATCAGCTCATCATTTCCTTCTGTTGAAAACACTTCAATAAGTCTTTCAATAACAGGATAGAACGAGTGCTTTCGAATGTCATCCATGGGGTCATGCCTTCTCCCTATTGGACCCTCCAAGTGTCGAGGTGGTTGTTGTGCAGTGATGCCAGTCTTCAGACAGGTTCTCTGCTCGCTCTCTAATATTTTTCCATGAATCGTATGCGTTTTTCAGAGATGGCAGTGATAACGGACTGGCCCAGGTCTCCCACCGATGCTAGGTCAGGATTGGGTGACAGCAACTGATCAGACATGAATTTAGTCACTCTGAATATATCTTCAAAGAGAGATGCAGGACAATCTGCTCGTCTATGATATTACATAGTCCTTACGTTACAATAAAAAAAACAGCTGGCTAACTACGTTGGTTACTTTACTCGTGAAATCTCTGGGGGATGGTATTGTGAGCTAGCCAAGTTACCTTCGATGGTCTCATTGAAGATTGCATTTGTGTCTCATCATCTCCATTTTCCACATATCTCATTCTCTCCTCTGACGATGTTCCATTCCTGCAGCCTTGAGCCTATTCTGTCCCCCCTGATTTCTAATGCTGGTTCCTAAGGATGATCTCTCACTCTAACAGATTCGAACCATCTGCACCACTATTTAGGAAATATTCATTTTTACCCATTAATAAACTGAATATTTTTCAAACATGCTTATTCATACACAAATTCATCAACAACAAGCAAGATCTTCCTTCTACTTTCCATAGTTTCTTTATTTTCTCATCAGACATCCGCTCTTATCCAACAAGATTCAATAATGATCTCCACTTACCTTTCTGTCGAACTTCTAGGCACCAATTCAAACATGTATTAAATACATTTATACAATGTGCACACCTTATCAACAAACACATAATAATCTATAGGCACTATTCAGTTATTTTAGTTTGAGGTTAAATAGTTTATCACTGATGATGATGCTTGTGTTCGTTCCCACTCTGGGCTGCGCTCAGGCAGGCGGTTCAGGACCATGTCCGCACGGACAAATAGACTGAAGCTCAGCTTCTACCCCAGGGCCATTCAGGCCCTGAACACAGCAAAGACCTAGGTTCTAGGCCCTGGACAATCTAGACAACTTGAATGAATGAATGAATGAATGAATGAATGAATGAATGAATGAATGGACTTTATTGTCATTGCTACAGTACAGGTACCAAACAACGAAATTTAGGAGGGGTGGCTCCCCTGGTGTTAGGAAAGAAAAAAAAAAAAGAAAAAAAACTTTAAAAAAAAAAAAATCACAAGAAGGGAAGGAGCTGGTTTACATAAATAAAGGCTATGTACACAATCCACTGTACTATACTGTACAGATAGACGACTAGGGTTGTCATATTGCACAATAGTATTGTTTCACGTTATTTAAAGTGTCACAGTTTGCAGGCTTGAAATGTACATGTTTGTGCCTCAGCACTACACCTGATTTGTTCAGTCCAGCAGCTGCCATACAAAACTTGATGGCAGCTACTAGATTGTAAAACATAAGTGCAATATTGAAATACAACTGTGAACATTTCAAACCTGCTAACTGCGACACACGAATGTGCAACAATACTATGTGCAATATGACAACCCTTGTGTACATAAGGTTCAGATATAGGAAAAGTTAGGATATTTATAGCATAGCATAGAGTACAGCACAGTGTTTTATTGTATAGTAGATAGTGTACATAGCCTTTATTTATGTAAACCAGCTCTTTTCCCTTTTTTATTTTACCCTTGGCCCTCTTGTTTTTAGTCTTCTTCCAAGCACCAGGGGAGCCCCCCCCGACTACATTTCGTTGTATGGTACCTGTACTGTATTAATGACAATAAAGACCATTCATTCATTCATTCATTATGGGTCTGCTGAGACAACGAAAGGAGATTAACACAAGACACATGCAGACACTGACCTCTACTGGACAGCAAGTGAAAGCAGGAGAGACGAAACCACCCTGTGCATTGGCATGCGAATACTGTCTCCACTACAAGTAATTTCATTCATGAACTTAACACAATTTACACATTAAAATTGTAAAAACTAAAAAAGACTAACACCTCCTCAAGCTTAAAAAGTGTCAAACTGCATTGTACAATAATTTGTTATGGTCCAATAATTACATTACACGTCCAATGGAAAATTTCCATTTCGGAAACAGATTTCTGTTCTTATACTGCCCTCTATGGACAGTTTACTAAACAATGACAGTGTCAAATGCAATCATTTCTTAAAAGTGTGCCATTTGTTGTGTCATTTAGTACATATGGTGGTACCTTCCCATTGCAAGCAGAAAACAACAAATACAAAATTATGAAAATGTAATATTAGACACGGTTGCATGATTAAAAATCTATTGTACACTGAAAATGTCCCAAGAAACCAAAAGGGACTAAACCAAAGTGCTGCTCAAAAAGCCATACACATAAAGCAAGCCACAACATAAGAAATTAGACACTAGTCACTGAAATGGTGTATAAAAGGTTAATATTTTTAATAGTGAGCCCTCATACCTACTGTACATCCAACAAAAAATCCACTAATAAGGGTAAACAAAACAGGCATCTTCCACTACCCTAATTGTCCGGTCTATGGCAGGGCAGAAAAGGAAGACAAAAGAAGAAACCAATACTCACCGCCCTGCCAGACAAAACCAAAAGAAAACCATACTTCACAGGGAGAAAACTAACAAACTAAACCCATAACAACGAAGTCAAAGGAAGACCAACTAAATCACTGTACATGAACAAAAACAAAACAAAAGGTAGGTATGGTTGAGAGGGCAACCACCTATGAAATAGATTATCTTTCTCATGTACAAACTCTCCTTCTCCTACTCCTTCAGGTTTTCTAGACCGCCTAATCTTCTGTGCGTGTATGCCTGTTTTGTTTACCCTTATTAGTGGATATTTTATTCTGTGTGTTGTGTGTAGGTATAAGGGCTTACTATCGTAATGTCTTCTTGAGGGCCACTACTACTTTGTTATCATTCCCAACGATTGTGTAAGTGTGAGTTTATCAAGCTTCCAATAAGGGAGTAAAAACCATAAGAGACACAGGTGATTTGTAGGTTGTAGGTTGATTTTGGAGGCATGTCTCTTTTGAAGTTTAGATCGACGGGGGTTCATCAGCAGAGGTGCATAGTACATAATCATAATCACACTCATTAACTTAATTACAGCATAACAACAACAGAAGGCCAGTGCAGAGGTGGGTTCATGGTTTGGCTGGGGTCACTCATGAGATGAAGACCATGAAGTTGACCTCTAGTCATTGACCTTGGGACAGGAACATTTGACCTTGAGGAAAAAGGCACATAGAATTATTGCAAACAGACATGCATGGGTAGATTGAAGCGCCAGACGCTGTCTTAGTTACAACTCACAACCTTCCCAATAACGTACCTAGACTATGATTAGATGTAAGACAAGTTAAATATGCTGTATTCCTTCACATAAACATTGAAACTGTACCTTGGTCCATGACTTAAGAAAGTATTCGTACTGTAACGTGAGAATGTGGCTGTATAATAGAAGAGTAGTCCTGTGATGACCCCTCCATGTCGTTATTGGCTCTGACAGATCAAAGATAGAGTGATGTGTTCTGATTGGCTTGTCTGACATCAAAGTCCAATGTGATTTCCCTTTGATGTACGTAACAGCCAGTCACACACACACTTCTAATGTGGTTTAGCTGCCATCATTCATATTTTTATCGACTGGAAGTTTCCCTCATGCCAATAATTCCAGAAGCACTGCATTCTTTTCAGCACAATTTCAATATCTGGCAAAAAAGTGTTCATGTGAACATTTTAGGAATGTATCTTTGTCTGTAATTTTAATGATTGGAAGAAATCCAGTCTGTTTTTCAGAATTAACAGATACAATCAATGCAGTGGCGTCTTTACATTAGGGGCAGGTGGGGCACTCGTGCAAGATGCTCGTTACATCTGAACGTTGTGGCAACAAAAAGAGATGGCTAACTGCTAGCACCTCGAAACATGCGCTGTTCTGTTTCCCATGCACGCTTTTTGGTGGAGCCTGTTTGGGCATCGGCTGGTTTCAAGAGTTCTAAGACATTCACAAGAAACACAATGGGACAAGAGCGACTGAACGCCCTTGCCATGCTTTCCATTGAAAATCCATTGATACAGGGACAGGTGGATTTCAACAGTAAAGTCATCAAGAGATAAAATGTTCCTACAACAGGCTGTAAACAGTGTCTGCACCTACAGAATTATGATTTACATAATTCCAAAACAGGTAGGTTAAACGCACATCTGGGCATACAGTGCCTTTGCAAAGTATTCGGACTCCTTCATTTCCCCCCACATTTTGTTGTGTTATAGACTCAATTTAAAATAGATTAAATTAAAACAATTTGCCATCAATCCACACACAACACCACAGAATGACAAAGCGAAAGTGTTTTGAAAATGTCTGTACATTTATTAAAATTGAAATACAGAAATACCCCATGTACGAAAGTATTCAGACCCTTTTCTATGACACTCTTAAAATTACCTAAAATGCTCAAATGTCATCAACAAGTAAGTTGAATTGAGTTCATCTTAACGAAAGGATTTCATGTAATATATACTTTAATGCAACGAGTTCATGTAATTTTGAACTCCTTATTCAGGAGTTCATGTAATTTTGGAATGAATATGTTTGTTTTTATAGGGTCTCTGATTTGCATAGGAATCAATTACACACTGTGTAAATTAGGATGTGCGTGGATTGATGGCAAATCATTTTAATTTAATACATTTTAAATTGAGTCTATAACACAAGAACATTTGGGAAAAGTGAAGGGGTCTAAATACTTTCTGAAGGCACTGTACATTGCCTTCTATCTTCAAGCACATCGCGTTCCTTTCAACCAACATTCTTCACCCCTTGAAGCCATGTTGAGGGGGCGTTTTCATTCTATTTTCCCTGGACTGAATTTTTCCCCTTTGCAGCATCAGTAGCATAGAGCCTGCCTCCGACGAGATTGTACGGTGGTTGTGGCTGTAGTTTTTAGGAACAGGATACGCACAAGGACAGCGAATTAAAAAAACAACAACCATATACAACCATTCCTCGGGGGATATCTCAAAGGAAAACTCAGGCCTGCCTTGTTGATTCGTGTAAAAGAGGACAAGCAGGTAAACTTGGGGAATTTCACGCTCAACGCATATCCGCCTTTTTGCATTTCGTGGCGAGCTTGCGTCTCCGAAAGTAACGTTACTTTCCATGTCTGAAGAGATTACACATTCAATGGATTGAAAACAAAATGGGGGGTTGCGCTCTAGCAGTGGAGGGACACCGTTAAAAGAAAGGTTACGGCCCGATGTCGCAGACCTTTCTCTTTGAAAACAATAGCCGACGTATGTCTGGACAAGCGACCCAGTCAAGCGAGGGCCTTGATCAGTTGGGTGGCATAATGTTGCTTACATACGCGCAGCCTATGGGAATAACGCACGTACCAGCGGGGCTATTTTTACTCTGCATAATAACGCGTCTATAACCGCCTCTGTAACTGTACACATTCTAGGCGGAATCTACATTTGATATCGTTAGCATTTGGGGATATTTACCATTTAGATGTCTTATTTCACCGACAATATTTAATAATGACACCCTAGAATAAACGCAGAACCTGCTCCTAGCAGTAAAATGTAGTTATGCATGCAAAATGCATGGTTTGGCCGAGGTCACTCAGTTATATTTTTGTATATTGACCATTAGTCCGTCTTATTTCACCGAAAAACATTAATAGAACAACTGTATTTCCTTGCAGTTTTGCACTGTACATAGCGTGGTATGCTACTATCAGATACGTTGTCCTTGTTTTTAATTTCTCAACTGCACGGGAGCAATCGAGGATACAGAATGCATATTATGTAATGCCTAGGATTAGGAAAGGCAGTTAATTCCTACAATTCTACAGGCCACGACGGCCTGTTCTTCGTCTGGACTACAGTATTCTGGAGTTTGTTTACCTCTAGGGAAGCACCCTTCCTACTTTACCTGGGAGAAACATGCATCAATCAATGCATTTTTAATAATACTATCTATAAGAATACTATCTATAAGAATATCAGTTAATGGAATGGAATCATTGTGTTGTTTCTAAATTGTTTGCAAATGCATACAGGCTTGTTTATAGCAATGACATTCTGTCTCATTTGCATACCTGCATGTCTTCATTCTTTTCTCACCACGTTAACCATTGCCATGCATAGAGGCTTCAAAACAGCAGAAATACAAGCCTGCCCAATAATATTAAGATGATATTAATTTCGGAATAATTTTTTAGGACAGAAACAAAGTGTTTTTTGTAAAATATTTGCTTAAAAAGTTCAATATTGCCCAGTGTATTTCAGTTTATTAGCCTACATGTAATAACAATACAATTAACATTCATATTAATGTTAACTGCAATTAAGCATTAACATTAGTATGCAGTTTATACAATATTACGATCACACACTATGATAATCTGTCTGCCTCTTTCACAAGCAGACTCATCTGAGCCAGGATGTCAGCCCGAGGTGGGAAGAAGAAGGCCACGAAGCTGTCCCGCTCCGCCCGAGCAGGGGTCATCTTTCCCGTGGGGAGGATGATGAGGTATCTGCGCACAGGGACCCACAAATACCGCATCGGCATGGGCGCCCCCGTGTACATGGCAGCCGTCATAGAGTACCTGGCAGGTTGGTGCTACACTTGGATAGGGAAACACAGACACACACACACAGGAGAGATGGATGATACATGTATACAATATGATTTCTAAAGATGCATTTCCTCCTTTCTTTATTTAGCTGAGATTTTGGAGTTGGCAGGAAATGCAGCGCGGGACAACAAGAAAGGCAGAATAACCCCCAGGCACATCAAGCTGGCAGTCGCAAACGACGAGGAGCTCAACCAGGTACCATACAGTACCATACTTACTCTTGAAAAGGGCCAAAAAAGCTGTAGGACATTGAGATAAACTGTGCACTAGTCTGTCACAGCCTATCAATTGCATCATCTTTACCCTTACACTGGTTTCATGTACTGTGGACATTCAAATCCCCACTAGGTAGGTACAGTATCCATGAAACTATAATTATGTAGGTAGTCCCTTTGTCTAACTGTTCAAGGACTTTTCAATTACACCATATGTTACGGCCCTTTCCTATCACCAAGAAGTCACTCAGTCACTCAGTCATAACTAACTCACTTTAATTCAACTTCCACTTCATTTAATCTTGCATTGGGTTACTCACGGTAATTTACTGCTTCTTCTTGATTTGTGGGTACTTGAGGAGGAATGAGTGAGCATGTATGTTTGTAGATGTTGATGCCAGGCTGATGCTATAATACACTGCAGGTGGAAAACATTGCCCTACAAAAGAGGATATGTCGCAGCAACCAAACGGAAAAAAAAGTATTCGGAAAGGCCCTCAACTTCCTTTCCAAAGTAAATGAAACAATTGAAAATTTAAAGCAAAGCTTGTTGAAAAACTATTTTGGCTTAGCGTCCTACGTGCACCTGTCTTCACCTGGCGATATCATCCAGGGGTGCCCTTAACTGGCCTAAACTTGTCATAGCTGACCACTAGGGGGAAACTAATTAAAATATCTTAGACATATATATATTGGCTCCTACACACCGACCCCTATTGTTTAAAGTGTGTAACGTAACAATAAACTAAACAAAAACTAAGGAGCCATGTCTACATCAAATATCTTTTATCAAGTCTTCATTCTATCTCTACAGTTCTACATTCTATCTAAGCCTACTTTCTAAGTTCTACATATGTAGTGAAAATGTTATGAATGTATGTGTGTGTACTTGGATTTGTCCGACTTCTTCAGTTTGAGGCTTTGACCAGGAGGCAGACCTTACTGACAGGTCATTCTAGTGCTAATCTTAGTCCTCAGTAGTACACTTCTAACATGTCCTCTTGAGTCTGCTCTAGCTTCAAGTTCACTACCCATGAGCCACGAACCTCTGGGGGCATTTGTGTCTGCCTCTAATGTCTCCAGGTTTGAAGTTTCTTTTGGCGCGATTCCACTTTTGCCTTGAT
The DNA here is from genome assembly GCF_963989245.1 of Nansenia antarctica. Classification (NCBI taxonomy): domain Eukaryota; kingdom Metazoa; phylum Chordata; class Actinopteri; order Argentiniformes; family Microstomatidae; genus Nansenia; species Nansenia antarctica. Next base: position 14,117,856 of record NC_137674.1, read on the forward strand.
TGCATTAGAAGCAGGAATTCCTTTACCCATCGTGTCCAAAAGAGGATGGCAATGTATTGTACCTGTCTCCATCTGGCCATGGCATAGACGTCCTCCTTTTGGAACACTCTTGGTGATTGGCTACAAGTTGTAAGTGGTTAGGGGTAGGGCTGCACGATTAATTGATTTTAAATCGAAATCACGATTTGAGATGATGCGATTAGCAAATCGCAAAGCCTGCGATTTGGGATACATTATACAGCGCGTCGGATTCAAAGTCAATGAACGCACACACCCAAGAACAACAACATTGCACGTGAAACGCCCACGTGTGAATCTGTGAAGACGTTTCAGTAGCTAGCTAGCAACATTAATGGTGTGGATAAATCGCTTCAAAAACAGCACTTCTGTTGTATGGAAGTATTTCGGGTTTAGGACGACAGATGTGCAACAACAGCAGGTGTTGCGCACAACCTGTCGTGGAACAATCGCTACATCCAGAGGCAACACCGCAAACCTGTATCAGCACTTGAAAAAGTACCACAGGCAGCTCTATGACGAGTGTACGGTCAGAAACGGAGAGTTGAAGTGAAAGTCCCGTAGCCCAGTCTAACGTTAAGCAACCTAGTGTTTTAGAGTCGTTTGCGTCTGTTACGCCATATGAAAAGGGCTCACGAAGGCACCGTGAAATAACCAATTCCATCACGCACTACCTCGCTAAAGACTTGGTGTCTATTAACACTGTGAGCAACGAAGGGTTTAAAAAAACTCATCCAAACGCTGGATAAAAGATATGCGGTTCCCTCCCGCATGTACTTTAGTCATGTGGCCATCCCGGAAACGTATGCGGAATGTAGGAAGATACTTGAGATGGAGCTGAAAAATGTCGAGTACTATGCAACAACCGATCTGTCGGGCAGGACGACCGAGCCGTATCTCAGTCTCACCGTGCACTTCATACATTACGACTTTGAGTTGAAGAGTTGCCTGCAAACGGTATACTTTCCTGCTTTGTCTATTTCAATGTTTACAGAAAGGACTTATTATTCTTTACTGGACATTTTTATTATCACTTTATTTAACTTGATTGCAGTATGTGCAATATTTAGATGCTGCTCCCATAATTGAATAACCTTGTTTGTAGAAAGGTCCTATTTTATTTTAATATTGGAATTGTTAAAATATGTGGACACTTGTTGAGAGAAACAAAATCACAGCTGTTTAAAAAACCCATAAAATAAATGTGTTGTTCCAATTAATATCTTTTAAGTTCTCATCCTTGCATTAGAATTAGAGCAGTTAACAGTTTGATGGTATCATGTGGTAATGCTCTCTGAAATTAGCCCATGATAGACAGATTCACCTGTATTTTTGAAAGTACCTAGCCTTTTCCAAACAGCTTCCAATGAAGCTTTCCTAGATGGTTGTGTGAAACAAACCATCTGAGTCAGGTTAGTAATGCCCCATCACATGTTTTAAATCTATTACACTGTGAATCTTAAACTGAAGATTGACTTTAAAGCAACCCAACGTAAGTTTCATGTAGTTCTTTCACTCGTAACGCGGGCTGTGGGGCTGCTAGAGACTGGAGCCAATTTGTGCTCCTAAGTCCCCTGAAGACGTACAAACAAACTGCACGTTGATACGACCTTCCTAGCCGGAGATATGGCCGCACTTTACCAAAAAAATTAATGTAATCGCAAATTAAATCGCAATCGCAATATCTGTCAGAATAATCGCAATTAGATTTTTTTCCCCCAAATCGTGCAGCCCTAGTTAGGGGTGAGTAGTTCTACATCATTCGGGTCACTTGAAGCTGTTGTCAGAAGACGGTTGTTTAGTATGGCTTCTACCTCACACAAGCTCTCATCATCAAGAGCTTGCTGCTTTGTGATAAATAAAATGATTCTTTTGATCAGACAGATCAATCTTTCCCACATTCCACCATGGTGTGAACCAGCAGGTGGATTGAAGGTCCATTTTACTCTTTGCAGGAGAGCATCCTCAATCTTGCTCATATTCCCCCCTTGTACATCGACTACAGCAAACCTAAGCTCAAGCCACCTTACTACTGTGAACTGTATTATCATTAGCGGCACCGCTAGTGCAACCTGCACTATTGCCACCTTATCTTGTACTATGCCTACTACTACTACACTCCAATGTCCTGTACTACTGACACTTTTATCTTGAATTATGCTCGATTTATTATGCCCTATGTCTTGTGCTGCAATGCAATGTCATGAGGAAGAATTTTACTCATGTAATGTGACGTAACAAATAAACTTGAAACTTGAAACTATTCCATTCTCTAAGCGCCTTTTCCAGTTCCTTTTCAGTTGGGAGGGCCATTCCTGTTCTGCTTGCTACAGAAATACTGGTCACTTCTCTAGAGATTACATCCTAGGATAGCTTCAGCAGTTAGACCCGGGAGACTGAATCAGCCGGATTATCCTTGGTGTTTATGTATCTCCATTGCTTGACATCTGATACCTCCCTGATGGCACTGACTTGTTTGGCAACGAATGTCTGGAATCGTTTGGTTTCGTTCTTTATGTACTTTAAGACTGAAATACTGTCAGTCCGTAACACTGAACTGTCTAGTTGCATCTGTAGCTCTATGGCTAACATCTTTGCCATCCGAACATCTAGCACAGCTGCCGTCAATTCCACCCTAGGTATGGCCATCTGTTTGAGAGGCGCTTTTGCCATCAAAATGCTATGTGCACTTCTCCTTGTGTGTTTGAGAGCTTCAAGTAAAATACAGTCCCATAATCATTCACGCTGGCATTGCTAAAATGGTGTAGCTGTGCAGACTTGATCTTGCCAAAGCTTGCAGACTTTATACATCTGCTGATGCAGAAATCCTCTTGTCTGCAGACCAGAGAGCCATGGTTGAATATAGGTGTCTGGAACCTTGTCTTCCCATCCATAATCCGTCCTTGCAAAATGTGCTTTCCAGTAAAGATGAATGGTGCTATGAAGCCAAGTGGATCAAAGACGGAACTGACGATGGACAAGATGTTTCTTCTGGTACAGGCTTGGTTGTTCAGTGAAATCTTGAACTTGAACAAGTCTTCTTCTACTGGATTCCAAGGGCCCTCTCAGTGGGAAGGTATACCAAGTCCAGGTCCAGGCTTTTCACTTCCTTTGCTCTGTCATCCTTGGGAACAGAAGATAAAACTGCTCGCCTGTTACTTATCCATTGTGTGAGATGAAACCCACCACAAGCACAAAGCGCTCTTTGCAGAGCTCTATGGCATAGTTTTCTGTTGGGAAGGATGCAAGACAATCATCTACATAGAAGCTGCCTCATCGTCATATGGCACAACTGGACGAACAGATACAAAATTACAATAATAATAAGTAAAGTACATATGTAAAATAAGGACGTGCTTCTTGCTCGCTCTCCACCCCCCGCACTGCTGTTCTGTTTTTTTCCCCTCAGATATGACGTTTATGTTTCAAGGCTTCACTGCAAAAGGCAGAGTGCTCTTCCTGGCGTTGCTTGATGTTCTGTCTGTCTTAACATATACAGGACTGTCGGGTGCCGAAGTGTACTCTCTTTGCAGGTCATTCTCTTCTGACAATTTCTGCTGAGGTGCCCTTTTGCCAGGCAACGAAAATATATACCCTTTTCTTTTAAGAAAGAGATCTTTTCAACATGGGTTATGTTACTGAACTTACTGCATGTTTCTAATCTGTTGCAGTAAACACAAGGTTGGAGAATAAATGTTGAACTGTGAGAGTGGTGTGTGGTTCTGGAACTGCTCTGTTGGAGGTCGCTATGGTCACAAAGCTACTTCTTTTATAAACTGGAGGAGGAGTGGTGGGCTTGTAGCTGGTGGGCTGGGAGCTCTGGTTGGTTTACCGTCCTTTCTGAGTGCAACATCTTGCAAGTCACCAAACAATGAATCTATCGCTATGTTTCGGTGTCTTTCAATAAACTCAACCAAATGCCAGAACTGAGCTCTTTTGTTGTTATGTTCTTAGTAATTGTAGTTGTTGTTGTCGTTCTCCACCACTCCCTTACTTTGAATGGAAGCTTTGACACCATACACTTCATACTGGTTGCATGATTCATTTCTTCTAGTGCATTTATACGTAGCATTGTATTATAGCAGCCACGCAGGAACAGTGAATATGAGTGCTATATGAGTCATCCTTCACCCTTATGGGACATTTTAATACTTTCTCCCGATATATGCATTAGCAATGAGGATATTGTTTCCAAATGGTTTTGTAGTCTTGTTTTCTCTGTAGCCTTTCTGTGGCTCCATGTGTTGACAACTTTTCACAAGAGCTTGTGCTTGGTCTTCAGTAAACTGCTCTAAGAAGAGTAGTCTATCACGATTGTTACCAGTTCTATCCTCAATACAATGCACACATGTCCTAATAAAGCTCAGGTATTCAAGGGTGTTCATGGTGACAAATATAAACTTGGTCGTGTTTTCTTAATATTTTTACATTCATTGAAAGCTTATTTCTTTCAATTGAATCATTCTTAAATGACTGAAAAATATAATTCAGATCTTTTGATAATTAGGTTCAAACATGATCGTTCCACTGGTGTGACTGCCCGGGGTAATATTTCCTATCTTCATACTACTGTAATTAAAGAAGAAATGGGCACAAACTCATTAAATTACTTTTCATATTGATAACAATGTTAACTATATGAAACTAGGTTGTAAGTCTTCATATTCAGACTCTAAATTATTATGATGCATTATGTTTCGTCTGGAATCACTGGAGCACACAGTCTGAACAGAAGGTACGTTTTAGTTCAAATATTGATCAAAATATTGCTATTTTCCAGCACTGTTAGAAATGGGACAATTTACGTAGTCCTCTGGTGTGACACAATAAAAATATTGATGTGAACATTTTGATACATTTCTATTATTTGGCTTTAAACAGTTATGAAAACATTACACTGACATTGAAGTCAAGGCTCTGTCGTACAACCATTGACCATTTAGCTGAAATTGTCTACTAGTGTGACAGCCATGTCCTATTCGGTTGTTAAGTCGTGACGTGTTTCCGGGTCCAACGTTGACTGAGGCGCTCTCTTCGAAATGCCGCAGTAATAATAATATTTCAGTATATTTGTATTTGTATTTTCCGAGGCTCAAAGACGCTGATAATATGGGGAAAACGGGAAAGTGCTGTGTCCCTTGTTGTATGAATAGATCCGAGGCTAAAAAACGATTGAACTGTCATTCTACCGCTTTAGTACACTGGTACTCTGGTGCGGGACATTTTTGGTTTGGACCCGGAAATTGCTAAACGTCACGCGTTATGTCACACTTAACCGAATAGTGTGACATGAAACCATTGTCACACCAGTGGACAAAGGCCACAAATAAGACATTTAATTTGTAAGTAAGGCATTTAATTAATTTTGTGTTTCATTAATTAAGATTTCATGCACAATGGGAAATCGTTCTCTGTAGTATGTGGTATGCGTCTTGTTGTTCATTTTCTTCTTTTTAATATCTCAGTATTGGAGGATACAGCAAGTAAAACATTCTTACTATGCTTGATTTTGTCAGTTTGAGATCCTGGCAAGAAGTTTGAGAGCCAAGCAGATAAGAAAGGACTAAAAAGTACATGGAGAGGTTGAATGCAGATCCCAGGAGAGAAGAAAGAGAAAGTACATTTAACAGGCAACGGAGAATGATTCAATCTTTAAAACAGGTTCAGTATGGGCTCATAAAAACTTGCAGAACTCACAATGATGTGCATTTTTTTTTTTTCAGATATCAAAAAGGAGAGATTGTTACTGTCAGTTAAATCAGTGTCAGCAACAACTAGAAAGCAGCTCCAAGTAAAATGGAGAATGTCAAAAAGGAGATGCACTGCAAGGAACAAGACAGTTGAGGCTATACTCAAATTAACTCCAGTCACCTCAGGGTCATGATCAACCTTTTGATCATGAAGATATCAATGAAGGCCTAGAACCTGTTATGTGTAGCACACCAACCCAGTGTCCTAAAGAGAGACAAAGACCACTCAAAGCTAAGGCAGCAAAGAAAAAATCAACAATCAAAAAACAACTGAAGGCAGACAATTCAAAATGAGAAGTTAATAAAACAACTTGCAGCAGAAAAGCTTAGAGGTTTAGAAGGTGGAATCAATGCCTCATCCGAAGACATTGGTCAGAAAAATCCATCACAAAGAAAATGCTCTAAACGAACAGACATTGCTCAACAAAGAAAAAAAACAAGTGGAGTCCTTCTTGATTAGAGATGAGAACAGTAAACGTCTCCCTGGTAAAAAGACACTGGCAGAAAAGAAAAAATGCAGAAAAGAGTACTAACAAAATCTTTGGTTGACATGCACAAAGAAGAGTACAACCAAACATGTGAAGCACAACATGTCTTACAGACAGTTTGTACGATACAAGCCTTTCTTTGTCACAGAAGCCAGATCAAATGATGACTATACATGTGCCTGCTACCAGCATGAGAACATGCGACTCCTTATTGAGAGGGTTATACTATCCACAAAAAGTCTATATCATCCCTCCTCACTAGCATGACCTGTAATACAGAAGAGATTAAGTGCAGGAACTGAACATGCACTAAGTGCTGCTTTGAGTCCAGCTTGCGGGGTATAATCCGGATGATCGAGCACAATGGGAACACTGGCAAAAGGAAGACGTTGTGGTTGGAAACATAATAAGATGATATCATAAAAACTGGATGAAGAAAACAGAAACTGGTACAATGGGACAACTTGTTGAGCAATTCAGTCGCACTCAGGAGGCTATTGCCGTCCATCATTTCAATTGGCTTCAGCAGAAATGTAGGACTCTGAAAGAGAACCTGAAACAGAACGAAATGGTTCTGCATGTTGACTTCTCTGAAAATGATGCCTGTAAATTGAACACAGAGATTCAGTCTTTCCATACTGTAGTGTCTTACACATCAACAGGGTCACAGTGCTATGCCACAATCTCCGACTCCCTTTGCCACAATGAACGTGCTAGGGATAACTTATCTCCAAAGCAGTGTACGCTATACTTGGGGGCTCAAGCGCATAACTTGGAACTACTCAGAGAGTAGTCGACATGGGTGCCCCTGGGGGAGTTGGGGGAGCAGTGAAGCGGATGGCAGACAATCATGTCCTTGGGGGTAAAGACCTATTGGGCCCTATTATGCACTTCTTAACTTGCCGTCTTAAGTCTTAATTAAGACGCACCGCCAGGTTAAGACCTACCGCCACCCTTATTATGCGCTTCATACGCGCTACTGCTATTATGCAGGTGTCCCTAGGCGCCCACACATAAGACGTAAGACTCCCGTGCATATATTACTCATTGTGGGAGTGTTCATATGTTAATGAAGTGCGTTAGGCGCCCCTGCTATTATGCGATCTGAGTTTGCGCCTAGCGCTAAGAAGTGGTTTGAAAAGTTCTTAGGCGCTAGACTTCATGCACGTTTTCAAACACAGCCGCTGCTACTTCTTCCCACGGCTGTTTCACCACCTCGGCTCGGGGAGGATTTCGCGCCGTTCCAAAGATTGCGAACTGACGAGCCTTTTGACCTCATGCACGAGCTTGTTACTTTCTTCTGCAGAGAAGCGCGCTGACCTCCTTCTTAGGACTTCCATAATAGCATAGCGCTAAATAATGACTTAACGCAGCCGGTTCTTAAAGGGAATGGCACCTGGCACGCTGATTGGGTTGATTGAGAAGACGCCCAAAACACACCCATGACTAATTTCTGGGCTTAGCGCCGGGTTTTAGGCGCCCACTACCGCACGCATAATAGCAAAGTGGCCTTGACCACGCCTCCACGTCTTAAGTTGAGATCTACCGCCTCGTCTTATTGCTTAAGACTTATGAAGTGCATAATAGGGCCCACAAAGTCCAAAAGACTTGTATGAATTCATGATCAACAGAGAAGTGGAGCACATCCGATTCGAATAGATAGATGAAAGTGACATTCATGTTTTTGATGAAATGCAGCCACCATCAGTTCCACAAGTCCTTGGGATTCGTCGTACCCATCAGATACTTACTTTCTCCTCAGGCGAGATTTACTACAGGGATGCTGCTCCACACCCACTAAGTTGAGGTTCGACAATACTTCCAATGCACAGCCTCCTCCTGAGAGTGTCCAGAAGATCTACCTTGATGGTCAGTGATGATGAAGAAGACAACACTGAAGAGTACACTGAGGGAAGATGTATCATAGTCAAATGACAATAAGTCATTTGTTGGCCAGGTCATCAAACTACATGCTGATAATGTTGAAGTGAACTGCATGGTTCAACATGAAGAGAAACTTATCCACATGGCCTCATAAGCCAGACTGCGTTTTCTACAGCAAAGACCAAATTGTTAGTATCATCTCTGAGCCAGAGCCCCAGCAGCCTGGCTACTATTCAATGAGGTCTGAATGGAAAACTCCTGGAACACAATGTCTCAAACATCGAAGATTATAAATTGACTGTGGATAGTTTAAAACCTTTAAACTCAGAAATGTGTTGCGCAGAAGTGGGGCAAAACCATTATTATTATGAAGTAAAGAGTTTAATTCCATCAAGGTTCCATACAATTATACAACATATAGCGAACTTTTATTTTAAAAAACATGATTTAGTAAGAGAATGACATGTTTTAAATTCAAATTGGATAGGCCTACTATTGTTGATGTTATCAGCCAAATTGATCATTATTAAGCATATATTTCTTGTTTGTTAATCTCTGAATCAGATATCATCAATGATGTCACTCAAGAGGACATTTTTTAGGAAACGGATGGAGCCACATTACATTTTGAGTTACTCATGTTTAAAGGAAGACTATGTTATTTCACATTGATTTTAGATGTAACATTTTTTCACTTTTGGATTTGAGTTCATGTCAACCACTCAAATTCTAAATACTCATTCATTGTATTCTCTGAAATAGCAGTTGGAAGCTACTCAATTCATCATCCATCAGGTCCATAGCTTGTCCACAGCAATCACAGTGTCTTTCCTTTTTAGCTTTCAGTTCTAGTTCTTCCTTTTCTAATTCTATTCTCCTTTCTAGTGCTTCAGCTTGTCTACGGATAGAGGAACCAGTGGATGATTTACTACTTTTAGTAGTGACAGACACAATTTCATCGTCCTTTTACTTTTCTATTGAAGGAGCATTTTCTGACCATCTCTTCTAAAAGCTTTATGATGAGTACATCTCGGTAGATACCAGTGCATAGGATCACTTTCTTTCTCATCATCAGGCCAAAAATTCCTGTACAAATTGATACAGCACACCAATGGCTGTGATCATGTTATCCAATGCACTTGTATAACTTCACTCAGATTACCATACGTGTCAAGAAGTGGTTCTATTTGATTTATTTTACCGGTTATTCAAGTCAGTGTTGCCTTTGTCTTGTTAGAGCTGCTGTGAGTGAGTTTCCTCTCACGTGTGCCTCGTTCCAATTGAGCTGCATCTCTCCCAGTTGGAACAGCCTCTAAGCCTTGGTCCATTTCAGCAGCTTCTTGAACAGTATGTTCAGGCTCACTGCCTTTGTCCTTATCGGCCATGTTAACAACGTTTCAAACTAATGAAACAATTAATTGCAAACACCGCTTCTCCCATTAATGACGCTCCGTATGATCCGTTCCAAACAACCTTATTGCGTGATTCATAAACATGTATTAATTTCAATACACAATTTCTTATCCTTTAAAAACACAATTAATTTGTCCCTTGATTCCTTCTTTGTTAGCAATGCTAGTTGCTCGTTTGAGAGTTTTTCAACAAATTTTACGGCCCTTTCCTATCAGTCTATCAGGCCGTTTTCTATCACCAAGACGAGTCATAACTAAATTCACTTTAATTCAACTTCCACTTCATTTAATCTTGCATTGGGTTACTCATGGTAATTGACTGCTTCTTCGTGATTCGTGGGTTCTTGAGGACGAATGAGTGAGCATGTATGTTTGTAGCTGTTGATGCTAGGCTGATGCTATGATACACAGCAGGTGGAAAACATTGCCCTACAAAAAAGGATATGTCGCGACACCCTAAACAAAAGAAAACTATTCTAAAGGGCCCTCAACTTCCTTTACAAAGTAAATGAAACAATTGAAAATGTAAAGCAAAGCTTGCTGAAAAACAATTCCGGCTTAGCGTCCTACAGGTACGCATGCACCTATCTTCATCTGGCTTTTGCTGATGACATCATCCATGTGTGCCCTTAACTAGCCTAAACTTGTCATAGCTGACCACTAGGGGGAAAGCACAAACTGAATGTTAGACTTCGATATATACGCTCACCGGCAACTTCATCAGGTACACCTTTTCAACTGCTCGTTAACGCAAATATCTAATCATGTGCCAGCAACTCAATGCATTTAGATATGTAGACATGGTCAAGACAAACCAAGCATCAGAATGGGGAAGAACAATTATTTAAGTGACTCTGAACGTAGCATGGTTGTTGGTGCCAGATGGGCTGGTTTGAGTATTTCAGAAAGTTCTGGGGCCTCATTTATAAAAAAGTACTTGAACGTCATCTTTGACTTTCACGTAAGCACATTTTTCTAAACGGACGTAAGCATTATTTATAAAACGAGCTGCGATGGTTTAAAGTTGCGTACGTGCTTCCTTCTATAAATACCAACGCAGGTAAAATGAACGCAGGTGAATGAGGTTTGTATTAACGCCCTGTGATAGCGGCTCAATTTATAGCAGCTCAATTAAGACAAGTGCTATAATATAGGGTAGGCGTTCATCTGGAAGCGGGAGAGGGCAGAGAAGGGTGGCTTCCCGGTAAGTTGCATTTGTAACGTTTGATCATGACAACTAACCAGGCACATGCTTATACTCAGTACTCAAGTTGTAAAAGAAAATCAGGGGAGGTGGTGGATTTTATCATATGAGGACAATTTTAGCATCCCCTCAGCGTCAGTGACTTCAGTGTCAGTAACTTGGTAAAAATGACATTGCATGTGTGCGTGCCCCCTCGCACCTTGAAATAGCAGTAATACCACTTTCATTGATAAAATGACGTATGGAAAGAGGGGGACGATTTTATGCCATCCCCCCTCAACTCGAATGCTGCTTATACTGTAATAATATAATGGTCGTATTCTTATCAGGTGGTCTTATTCTTATATGGCTGCTCACTCCCTTTGCGAACTCCCAGACACCGGAGAAAATCCAGTATAATTTAGCGCGTGGCCGGGCAAGGTCCGTTGTGGAACGCACTAGGCATGTTGAAGGGGAGATAGACAGCTCCGGAGGGATATAAAGAAAGACTGAAATACAATCATAAACATTAGTTCCTTTTAAATCTTGAATTAAACTCATTTTCTCAGCTGATAACAACATCGTTAATTTTATTACTAGCCACTTGCATGAATTACACTAGGCAGTGCGGCTCACATGCCTGTAATAACTCCGCATAACCAGTAGGTAATGGGCGTACGCAAGGTCAATACTCGACGTAGAGCTACGATCGTTTCCACGGTCAAATTGACTCACGTTGAAATTGTATAAATCACTACGTTGACGTGGTTGTCTAAGTACGACACGGGTAAGATCAAGATCACGGGTTGATCTGAGTACTTTCTATAAATGAGGCCCCTGATCTATTTTCCCACACAACCATCTCTAGGGTTTAGAGAGAATGGTCAGAAAAAAAAAAAAAAAAAAAAAGTGAGCCGTAGTTCTCTGGGCGAAAAATGCCTTGTTGAGGGCAGAGGTCAGAGGAGAATGGCCATTCGGGTTGGAGCTGATTGAGAGGCAACAGTAACTCAATAACCACTCGTTACAACCAAAGTACCGTATGTAGAAGAGCATCTCTGAATGCACAACACGTCGAAACTGAGGCTACAATTTGCCTGGGTCCACTGAAATTGGACAATTGAAGATTGGAAAAAATGTTGCCTGGTCTGATGAGTCTCGATTTCTGCTGCAACATTCAGATGGTAGGGTCAGAATTTGCAGTAAACAACATGAAAACATGGATCCATGATCTTGCCTTGTATCAACGGTTCAGGCTGCTGGTGGTGGTGTAATGGTGTGGGGGATATTTTCTTGGCACACTTTGGGCCCCTTAGTACCAACTGAGCATTGATTAAATGCCACAGCTTACCTGAATATTGTTGCTAACCACGTGCATCCCTTTATGACCAAGGTGTACCCATCTTCTAAAAGTTTATTTCAGTCACAGAAAAAAGACATATCAGTAATGCATTAAATGAAATAGAAAATAAAAACAGAAGCAACTAACCAATATAGATGATACTGTACTTCAATGTATACAATATTCTGTGCCGTCCCTTAGCTTCTGCGAGGGGTGACCATATCAAATGGAGGTGTCCTGCCACGTATTCACCCGGAGCTGCTGTCCAAGAAAAGGGGAAGCAGAGTGAAGGTGGACACTCAGATGACTGTCCCGGAGAAGAGGGCGGAGCGCGTCAAAAGCATCAAGAAACCCACCACCAAAAAAGGCAAAGGCAAACCAGGCCGCAAGCCAAGGGTCAGTGTGCTTTCAATTATCTTAAATCATGTATGTTAACTACTATGTTAACTACTATGCATCACTGTGTTCGGTACTGATATAAGCAGCATATATAAAGTCTGCTGTATACAATACTTATGTAGTCGTTGATTCTTTGGACAGAAGAGCACAGAAAATGACAAAGAAGTGGTCGCTAACTCAACAGTGGAAGAGGGACCAGGTGATGGATTCACAATCCTCTCTGCGAAAAGCCTGTTCCTTGGACAAAAGGTAACACATTCAATCATCTAACATAAACCGCTAATTGACCATTTTTGTCCTAAATTGTTATTGGAGTGATGTTTCTGCTTCCCCTGGAACTCTTGGTCTCTCTTGTAAGAGAGACTTTTTTTCCTCAATGGGATTTACCTGTATAAATAATTTTAGAAAATGGATGAACAAAATAAATTGCATGGTTTGTCATAACTGGAATTATGGAAAGTGGATCGCTTTCGATGTGTAACAATTGTAACTCTTTTGTTGTCCTTTTGAACAGCTTTCCCTAACAGAGAGTGAAATTGGCAAAATTGGAACGATCAAAGTGGAAGGAATAATCAATCCCACAAATGCAGAGATGGACCTCAAAGAAGGAGTGGGTGAGGATGCCACATGTTTGTCAGTTCATTTTAAGAACAGTGAAACCCAACCACCCCCCCCACCCCCCTCCCAGTACTACTTGGATCCTTCGCTTACCTTCTGTTTGTTCTTTGTGTACAGGCAATGCTCTGGAGAAGACAGGGGGGCGGGAGTTCCTGGAGGCAGTAAAGGAACTGAGGAAAGCACAGGGACCCCTGGAGGTAGCATCAGGTATGGGGACTCAGATACAGACTAGCATGCTGACAGAGGTTGGAGAATTAAACTAAGAAAAGCTAAATTACTATTGAAAATAATGGAATTAATGCTTCCCCCCCAAAAAAATCTACAATGCACACACAACATTTTCTAATGAATCTGTAAACTCTAAAACATTAACACTGATCTTCCTGCGGGTTTACTGAAGTCCGGAGAGTACCTGTGTTCTGTTGTCTCCTCCTGTAGTTGCGGTGAGCCAGGCCAATGGGATGGCGGCCCGTTTTGTGATCCACTGCAACATCCCTCAGTGGGGCTCTGAGAAGTGTGAAGACCAGCTGGAGAAGACGGTCAAGAACTGTCTCTCTGCCGCGGAGGAGAAGAAACTCAAGTCTGTGGCCTTCCCCTCACTTCCAGCTGGCCGGTGAGCCCACTGAATTATGACTCTTGGCATTCGGTAGAGGCCACCATAGCAATGTTTATGTCACAATAGACAAGCAATAGACAAATAGTTTCAAAAAAAGCCTGGCACTATAAAACCTGGTAGACTGCCCTCACAGGTAAACCTGGTACCAACTACCTGGTAGACTCCCCTCACAGGTAAATGCTTCACAGTTTCAGAATAAGAAGCTTACATGCTTGGGCAGTAGTTGGTAAGTATAGACAGTAGACACTGCATAAACATTGCTACGGGTTTGATTGAATCCCCACCATAATTAAAGCCAGTCTCAACGCTGTTATTAAAAGGTGGACTCAGGGATATGACGTAGCCATGAAACAGCGGAGCAACTTCCAGTAGAGATGGCTAGCCTGACTTCCACTTCCAGTAGAGGTGGCTAGCCTGACGTTTGGGTCACTTGTCTGACTTTCCCTGGTAGCGTCGCATCACTGAGATCTTTATTTTCCTCTTTGGTGAATATTGTTATTAGTTAGTTAGTTCTCGTCCCAGGTAAACTGAACCAGTTACATCACCTAATCCACATCTGTCTCTCTCTCTCGGCGTAGGAACGGATTCCCAAAGCAAACAGCAGCCCAGCTGATCCTCAAGGCCATTTCCAACCATTTTGTGTCCGCGACAACTTCTTCCCTGAAAAACATTTACTTTGTACTGTTTGACAGCGAGAGCATCGGAATATACCTTCAGGAAATGGCCAAGCTGGACGCCAAGTGAAGGAAGAAAAGCCTGAAAAAAAGATGTGTGGTTTTGGGGTGTTTTCTATCGATTGCAGTTGTATTTTAAAAGAGTTTTGTTTTTAGCAGCTGGGATACAGTAGTGTGCTGTAAGGTGCTGTAAGTAAGCGTTTTTGATTATATGGAAAGGCCTCGGAAGGCATAAAAAAAAAGTTGTTTGTGAGTGAAGTACTGTAAACAAATTACATCACACTGTCCTCCTTTTATGTTATTGCATTCTTCTTAGACTAGAATAACTTAATCCCCAAGGCTTGTCATTCTTATACCTTATTTACTGTTCTTGTTTTTACATTCCATGTACTAAGACGACAATTTTGACGGTTGTTTTTTCGGCCAGAATCCCTCTGTAGTTTCTGATACGATTAGTTTACTAAGAAAAAAAAAGTGTTTCTCATTCTGCTTTGAAATAAAAATCCAGATGTTTTACACCACAGAATCAGCTTTGACTTCCACCATGTCTGTACCGATGCATCACTGATATTTAGTCAGAGTAACACTTGAATGAACTTATTCATGAACTATGCAGTGGGTCAATTGTACAACCCTAGCAGTCATTATTCATTTAAATCCTACATTTCAACTTTATTTGACTATTATCTGTATTGCCTGACCACATGTCTGGAACAGTAAAAACGCTAGGAACGTACTGCCGATAATCCATGTTGACTGTCAAACTAGTCATTATATCAAACTAACATTGCACAGTCAGCAATCATGTTAAAGGGATGTTTCACTTCTTTAAAAAGTGTTCCTGGTTCCTTACCTTGGCTGTGGTTGATTTGATCAGACAGTTTTAGTTACATATGTTCCTTCTTCCGATCTGAGTAGTCATACTTTGGGCCTCATTCATTCTGGAAGCATGTCAGAAACACCTTGGATACGCGCCAAACTAAATAATACCACAGAATCTCCCTCTGAAGACTGTACATTACAAAAATGTTAAGTCAGTTGCCTACGCTGTAATCCACTTCAGCATTTTGTAACATTGACATGGAAAATGCAAAAGTGCCTTAAAGCACAACACAATAATAATAATGCAGACCAAGTCTACAGAGAGGGATTCAGTCATAACATTAGATAGACTGGAGTGGTCTGCAAGGTGTTTTAATATTAGATAGACTGGAGTGGTCTGCATGGTGTTTTAATATTAGATAGACTGGAGTGGTCTGCATGGTGTTTTAATATTAGATAGACTGGAGTGGTCTGCAAGGTGTTTTAATATTAGATAGACTGGAGTGGTCTGCTAGGTGTTTTAATATTAGATAGACTGGAGTGGTCTGCTAGGTGTTTTAATATTAGACTAGAGTGGTCTGCAAGGTGTTTAACATGAGATAGACTGGAGTGGTCTGCATGGTGTTTTAATATTAGATAGACTGGAGGGGTCTGCAAGGTGTTTTAATATTAGATAGACTGGAGTGGTCTGCATGGTGTTTTAATATTAGATAGACTGGAGTGGTCTGCAAGGTGTTTTAATATTAGACTAGTGTGGTCTGCAAGGTGTTTAATATTAGATAGACTGGAGTGGTCTGCATGGTGTTTTAATATTAGATAGACTGGAGTGGTCTGCATGGTGTTTTAATATTAGATAGACTGGAGTGGTCTGCAAGGGGTTTTAACATTAGATAGACTGGAGTGGTCTGCAAGGGGTTTTAACATTAGATAGACTGGAGTGGTCTGCATGGTGTTATAATATTAGACTGGGGTGGTCTGCAAGGTATTTTAATATTAGATAGACTGGAGTGGTCTGCAAGGTGTTTTAATATTAGATAGACTGGAGTGATCTGCAAGGTGTTTTAATATTAGATAGACTGGAGTGGTCTGCAAGGGGTTTTAACATTAGATAGACTGGAGTGGTCTGCAAGGTGTTTTGGATTTTCAGAATGAATGGTTCCCAAAACACGATGACTCCGACACTCCGTATCTAAGGAGAGAAGACATGTAACTAAACTACAACCAAGACCAAGGCCAAACCAGGAACAATTTTCAAAGAAGCGGAACCCCTTTAAATACTGTGGGAATAAGACCAGAGGTTTAACAAAAAAATGTGAGTACCACAAAGTGAAATGCGCCAAGATCCTGGTGTAGATCTTATTCTACATAGATTAAAAAAAAATCATTCTCTCTCACTCAATATGAAATATGGCACAGACAAAGCAAACCAATTTCTTTACATTATATTTATTACATTGTAAAAAGTGCATTACCTTTTATATATATATACATTATATTCATGTAATGTCCTGTTCATTCAATAATTAGCTCCAGATATATCTATTGATGCAGTACAACAAATTAACATACAGATTACAAAAAGACTAAACGTCCATTTGACAGGGAGCACCACCTCTATCATGTTGTGTTGGTGCGCCGAACGCAGTGATTCTGATTTCTCTTACATAAGGCAATGGATCTGAGGACCTGATCAGAAAGTAGTTGCTCCCAACTTCGCTTCAAGTTGGGAGCATTCCCCATCACCCCATTCATAACTGAATAAATAAGATAACATAACTTACACCGACACGGGGCAATAGTCAAGCTGGATGCAAACATGGTTGTTCTAAAAACAGGTTGGGCCAGTGACACGTTGTCTGAGACTGACTGGATATGATCTAAACTAATATCCTTCAATACAATTCTCACACACTGAGATATCTGGCATGGGAAAGTCATAGCTCTAACCTTCAACCTACATTCCATCATCCTTCATCCCACCTACTTTCAACCTATACACCTACTCCTCCTTGCTCTGCAAAAAAAAAAAAAAAAAAGGACTGTACTTCATTGTGTGCAGACCGTACATCATATACAAGCATACTTTTACCATGTCAAGTAGGATCAAGTATTCTGATATTCTAATCTTTCAACAACAAAAAAACAGAGCTCTGGGCCATCCATGTGTCATTTGTAAATTAGAATGACACACTGGAATTCAAGGGCTGCTTGTCCCAGATCTGCTGATACCTGTCTATGGAATCTGGCTCAAGTAAATGTTATAGATACACTTTCCAAAGTGGCCACAATTACAGTATGCATATTACAAACGGGACAAATACACATGAAAAAATAAAGTAAATACTGTCCTCTTTAAATAATCTCATAAGACCTTCCTACAAAACTCCCCGACCGTCCACAAAAGCTAACACCAATGACCGCCATCACAGAACACAGCCAATCAACTGCTCACGACTGACCAGTGCCACGTGTGGAATGTTCTAGTCACCATTGTTCTCAGTAGCAGCATCTCAAATCTACATGTTGAAGCCTCACCATGCACTTATCTGTCCCTCTAGGGGGGATATGGGGAAGGGGGGGCCATTTATAATAAAATAAATAGAAATCTTTAGGTAATTTAGTGTAATTCTATGAAAATGATGGGAACAGGCTTGTGATGTTAACAATGTGCAGGCCCGTCTCCCCCTCTCTGGGTGTCTCATGATAGGCCAATCATATAATATTCTTCAGAAACCTCTCGGAAACTAAACGTTTGATTGGAAATATATAAACTATGTCTGCTTTTTATTACTGCGCTGTACATTTCGACCCTCATAATGATAATAGTAAATTATACAGCAATCGCTTTTTATTTTATTTTTAAGACACAGTGCCCTGACACTTTCCACTTGAGTAAAACTCCTCTTTGTACATCGTACTCAGTAAACAACATGCAGTACCTAGAAGTTATTCACTATGATGTTTGTCCCTGTCAGAATCTCTACGTGAATGTTAAGTACGTTTCGGTATCACTAACAACGCACACAACTCCGTATTCTCTAGTCGAAACTCTAAGCTCTGAAGTCGGGAGTAAAAAAACAAAACAAAAACACATGGAGTTGAGTTGAAAAGGAGCTGCACTTAATATCCATGTAGCATATATTCTGTATATCTCATGAATATGAATCTTCTGACAAATACGTGAATATCGAAGGACAGCAGGTCTTGTTGACTAGAGGCTAGATGAGTTCAAAGCCAGATGACTCTGTAGTGTTGTTGGAGAGGTGACCATGGGGATCCACAGCTGCTCTGGGGTTGGCCTACTCTACTGTCCCCCCAGAGGGAGAGAGGAGACAGCCGTGGTGTTGAGAGGACTGACTGAGGACAGTGGTGCTCCCCTGTGAAGTGACGGTGGGCAGGGAGGGCCAGGCGAGGCTCTATTTGACCTCCGAGGTGTCAGCGGGCTGGAGGGAGGTGAGCAGGGGCAGGGGCAGGGGGGAGGAGGCCTTGATGAGGGCGGGGTTGAGGATGATGGGGAGGGACATGGGAGGTCCACCCACCTGCAGGGGGGAGGCCAGGGGCTGCAGGATGAGGGGAGACTGGCCCATGGGTGAGGGGACCTGAGAGGTGGTCATCTTCCCTGGGGTGTGCATGGGGGGAGTCGACGGGGGCACAGGAGATGATCTGTCTGTTCCTGTGAAGTAGAACGTCATTCAGATAAAGCCTAGCTTTCTACTAATGATATCAAACCCCCCAAAACATCTTATCTTACAAAATGCTGCTTTGAAAAACTGTAATCTAAGAGGATCATAGACCGTGTTCTCCAGACCTCAACTGGGAGTTGGAGCCATGTTTGTGTGGTTACCGTTGGCACTAGGTGGTGGGGACTCCTGGGGCGACTCTGGTCTGCTGAGGGTCTTTGGCTCTGCAGGGGAGGCTGGCACGGGGGAGGAGGCCTGGGCTGGGGGGGGCGAGGCTGGGGCAGCAGGCTGGGAAGGCTCAACAGGAGCACTGGGACCAGGATCTACGGACACCGCAGTTGATGTCAATTAAGAACAACACTCTCCAGGAGGTAGACACATTCATTGGATGGTGCTCCATCATGTACAGTACAGCACAGTACGTACCTGCTATGACAGTTTGCTTGAAGAGTTCCTCTCGGAGGCGGGGCAGGAAGCAGTCGATGCGTTCCCAGGTGATCTCCCACAGGTCCGAGTAGCCCGTGCGGGAGTCTGCGCTGTGGAAGATCCCGGCCGTGTCCATCACCAGCAGCATGTTCTTCAGGGACTCTGGGATGGCCTCCAGCTGGGGACAAACATGGAATCTTGTGTTTGCCACTGTGTCGCCAAAAGGTACATGTCCACATTGTGTTCTATAATTCTATAATGTTCTATAATGTTTGTTTTCTATTCTATAACGACCAGCCGCCCAGTGAAAACATCATGAATGGAAAACAGCTTCTGACTCATCTGACTTTCACTTCATTACACTGATCTGAAGGCACTGCAGCAGCTGCCTCATCAAATGCTCTAGTAGGGCTTTGGCCACGTTGCCTTCACTCATGCTTGTGTTCCCTCAGCCAACTGACACACACGGCTAGGTGTTAGCACCAGCATTCACGTGATACTGTGTGCGATAATAATAATAATAATAATAATAATAATAAATAATATCTTAGTTTTATATAGCGCCTTTCACAGAACCCAAGGACACTTTACAAATTTGACAGAAAAACAGTCAGACAGACAAAACCGAGGACACAGAGACAGAGACAGAACTGATACGAGCCATCGTCCTCACCAGCAGGTCAGAGGAGCCAGCGTGCATGTATTTATCCATGAAGTCCAGGATGGTGAGCCACAGAGCAGCGAAGGTAGGCAGAGACAGCAGAGGGGAGAGGTGCTGCAGGAACACCTGGAGGTAAGACATCAATAAGACTGTCACCAATACAGGACGCATGGGGGAGAGAGAGACTCTGTGCAGGGTTCCCACACCTTCTGAAACATCAAATTCAGGCACCTTTCAAGGACTTTCAAGACTCAATTCCCTCAAATTCAAGGACCCAACACGGCATAGTTTGGGACAGATCTCGATGGGAATTTATATAATAGGAACTATCCGCTCACAGACAACAATTAAAAAGAGAGGCTTGAATGTGTGAACACTAGATGGTCTCTTGCCTTCTCTACCACAGCACAGAAAAACAATATATTGTGAAATATGTGTAAAGTTAAGCAATACAGAGACATATTTACTAGTTGACGAGCTAAGTAGAACATTTTTTAAATTGTTATTTTGAGAGAGAGAGAGAGAGGAATTCAAGCACTTTCAATGACCCATGTCTATTTTCAAAATGTTCTATTTTCCCTGCGTAAATAATGGGACAATGAAGTATTTTGACTCTCTTTCGGCTCTACAGCTGGCCAAAGTTGAGAGCAGAGCCGCCACTGTGACACCAAAGGTGAACTCTTCTTTGTCTTTCTTCCAGGTCAGTCACCTCATCAAAACCACCAACAGGAGGTATGGTCGACCATGATGGTATGATGATACGTTTACAGTGTGTTTACAAACATGGCCGCCTGATTAATTGAAGAGTAGCTTATGAGTTGTTGTTTCAATGTGGATATAATGTTTCTCAGTTGATTCCACACATTTCGGCAGTAGGGTACACTGCTGAACAGTGGACACACAAAGCAAAGAGCACCGTTTGTGTCATACATTTTCTGCTCTAAATACAGTGACTGGAGCATGATTTATTTTTGTAATTGTTTGAGTTAATTATTACCAGAAACAATGATCAAGCCAATTGTTCCAAACAGCTGGTAATAATCTAATTTAACAACTGATTTCAAAACCCAGAAATGCTTCACTGTCCCATTACTTACTCACAGCACTGTATGTTGTGAGAGATGTTATGCTCTTCATTGACAGACAGTAGGGTTAGTATCTGACCTTAGACAGGAGGGTTAGACAGGTGTGTTAGTATCTGACCTTAGACAGGAGGGTGCAGGCTCTCATCCTGGTCTCCTCCATCCCTCCCACATCTGCTGGGCTGATGTTGTCCAGCAGCTTGGTCAGCAGGGGGAACAGCACCTGGGACACACACATACACATTAAAGCACACTTATATATATATATACACTTTTCCCCCCTTTTTTTTTCTTAAGTGTGAAATCCTAACTTCTACTAGCCGTAGAATGTTTTTTTGTTATCTTCTCTGACCGGCTAAGACTATTTTGCAGAGAGTTGTTGCTAGCTTGCAACATTGTACAAAAAGAAAACGATGAATGAATAATTTTTTGGGAGCTCCACCCAAGCAATGTATTTGATTGTTAGGATGTGATATCGGTTGGGGGGGGGAGATATTTCCGACATACAGTCATGTGAAAAAACCATAGTCTTTTTCAACATATTTAAACATAGACATGTTGATGGTCTTATAATAATAATAATAATAATAATAATAATAATAATAATAATAATAATAATAATAATAATAATACATTAGACTTATATAGCGCTTTCCTAGACACTCAAAGACGCTTTACAAACTGAAAGGATCGAGTAGTAATAATAAAAAGAAACAAAAAATAAATAGAGAAAGAAAGTATAGGGGTCTAATTAAGGTAGTGCTGGGGACACATGGGAAGGGGAGGGGGAGAGGGTTAACTGGTGAAGCCGAGCTTGAAGAGGTGGGTTTTGAGGGCCTGTTTAAATGTTGGGAGGGTGTTGGCCTGTCTGATGAGGTTGGGGAGGGCGTTCCAGAGGGACGGGGGTGTAGCTGAAAAGGCCCCATCACCCCAGGTCCGGAGCTTGGTCCTGGTGGTCTTGAGGGTGGTTTGGTCGTCAGACCTGAGGCAACGGGAGGGGGTGTGGAGGGGGACGAGGGGGCCAGATTGTTGATGGCTTTGTAAGTGGTTGTCACCTTGTTGAAGCAGGACTCCCACTCCACAGCATCCAGAGTCTGCAGGTCATGCACCAGCAGGGCTCTCTGGAGGTAGGTCAGAGCCTGCATCCGCACCTGCCGCCGGGCGTCACAGCACAGCCAGGCGATGCCTGGGACAGAGAGAGAGACATGTGATGGATGGACCTCCTCAGGGTGACGTCACACACAGGCAGCTGGGGCTGGCTAGGGGGCATTAGTACTGAAGGGCTGTAGTGGAGAGATTCAAGGAACAAAATATTCCCATCGAAATTGACAACCACATTATTTAGAAATGTAAACATGACAAAATGATCTATCTAATAGATAGATAGATAGATAGATAGATAGATAGATAGATCTTTAGGGACCAACTCACTCGCCATATCTTTTTCTAATTCTCCGTTCTGAGGAGAAGCTGTTTCGACAGGTTAGTTATTTGGCAAATTACATTGTTTCCAAAAAAGTTATGTCATCCCATTTAGGACGGTATCGACAAATACTGTTGCTATTTTCAAAAACCGCAGTGTACGGTATAACCGTATAACCGCCCAACCCTAATCTGTAACCTTTTTGATTGACAGCGGTTAAAGACCAACTGACCTTGCAGCAGAGGACACCAGCAGCTGGTCCACAGGGTCTGGGAGTCCGCCTCGATCTTCTTCCCTGCCGCCTCCAAATGGCGCTGCTCCTCTGCCCAGGAGCTGTAGATGTTGGCTGCTCTGGTGTGCAGCGTGTGCATCAGGTCTAACAGCTGAATGGAAGGAAAAACAACCACACAATGTTCTAGGTGAATAAGGAGAGACTCTTAAATGCCTCTAGTCACACATGCACGCATGCACATACACATACACACGTCACACACACAGCTCAGTAACAAGATACGACTACAGGATTTATGATACAATGTCGTTGTTAGGGAGGAAGGGTGAATGATATGAAGGGTGGAACTCACAGAAATGATTGAATCAAAGTAACAAGCAAGCGTAGACATTGTGGTAGGTCTCTTGAATTAATAAATAATCACCTTTCAAATCAAACAAACTAACTGTGAAATGATGAAGTTACAACTTAAAAATCATGTAATACCAAACAGTGGAATGAAATACACACCGGTCATGTTCGTAAAGGACTAAAGGATACAACGGTGTCAGTGTATTCAGGTCTAGCAGCTATTATTGAATCACAGTCTGTTTATGAACGTTATGACTTTCATATGAATGGTATGGTGGCGGTTCAACCTGTCAATCAAATTGACTGGCCCACACTGGCCCACATGGCCCACACTGGCCCACATGGCCCACATGGCCCACATGGCCATGTCACTGCTCCATCAGTCTTGATTTCCCCCAGCCAATCGGGAAGCTGAAATTCAATTCCCATGATTACCTGGGACAGACTTTTCTGCATATAACATTAATCTGTCCTTAAAAGTGCAATATGTAGCTTTTTCCCCTTGAAAATGTCACTAATAAACCAATTAGTGGTAAAAAAAATATATATTCAAGGACTTAAATGTATCTTTAACCATCTCCACCTGAACCATGTTCAAAATGTGCTCTTTGACGTTAACTTTTGTTTACATAATACATAAGAAGATTGCAACAAGCGTTGCCTGACTATTGCTTTTATTTTCAAACTGATCAAAACCCCTACGTTCTTACTGGTTTTAAAACCAATACAGAGGACAAAGATAGATGTGTCATGCATAGAGCTGAGGCAATCCTGCTCTACACAACGTACACATATTTCTCTCTCTGAATGTTGTGCACTGCTGCCTTCACGTGATTTGGGTCAAGAACGACGTTGTGCCAGTAAGCCATTGTTTTTAAACGGAAAAGGCTGTGTCCCTCCTCGGCAACGCGTGGCGCGGACCACGTTTAAGGCAGCGCAAGCATGGGCCAGAGTGCAACATCATTGAAGTGTGTCAAGCTGTGCCGGACCTCTCAACGAGCCCAGCGTACGCTGTGTGTCACGCTGCTTTAGCGCCTCCTCCTGAGTCAATGTGTGAGCAGGGAGAGGTAGAAGAGGGTAAAGAGGGCTGCTGTACTTACATCCTGACTAACCTGTAATGACACCGTGTGGTAGCTGGCCGGCACGCCCTCGTCTTCCTCCTCGTCGCTATGGGAACGCAAGGGCCGATGGCTGGAGGCCTTGGCCCGGCGCGACGCTCCGTCCTTCTCCCGGGGTTTCTTCCTCAGGCGAGACTTGGACGAGTTGTGGACCTTCTTCTTCTCGTGCGTCCTGAAGCCTGCAGACGCCGCAAAGGAGTTTGAACCACGGCTTTAACATCGGGAAAAGTGTCTCCCCCGAACACAACTGTGTCTGCTTGAAGTGAACCGATTTAACACTTGAACAGCCATGAGTGTGTGAAGTCTGTGATTATTTTTTTTTATATCTTTGCACTTGCGTTCTACCACCCAGTATCCTTACATTTTCAAAATCACATCAGCATAAGCTAATATAAAGCTATTTAGCAGTTTGTTCTGTGTAGGAAGCAGGCTAATTTATAAGCGGCCAACTAGTGGTCGTTGTGTGTAAATAGCAGCTCGAGCATTGTAAAGACTATGGTCATTTGACCCCCGAGGAGGCTCTTTTAGTAGGTAAAAAGGCACGGCTGTTCTAGTATAATAAATAGTCTCCCGAACACAACTGTGTCTGCTTGAAGTGAATACATTTATTAAGTGTAACGTTTTAGTCAACTCGTTCACTCGCAAGCAGAGACAGTGTGCGGAGCCTCTTGACCTCTCCTTCCTTCCTCTCCAGTTGCCTACAGTCCTACAATCTGAGCAGGTTTAAGGCAGGTGATTTTAAACGTGCATCTACTCAGTCAATATTGAACAATGTGTACCATATTGGCGAGTACATACATTGACATTTCCATACATTGACATTTCAAAAGTCACATTTTGATGTGCATGACTTGTCAATACACTTGTGCTTGTTGCTCTCCGGTACATAACAGAGAAAGTGAGGACGTCTTAAAAACAGCCTTTCCAGTGTGGAGGGTTACCAAGACGTTCCTCTCATGTTAAACCTTCACAGGCATCAAAAGGCTACATCCACTCTATTCAGTAATGGCAGGTTTCAGGGGTGCATGGTTTTCATTTGGTTCCCATTATAGATGGGTACACTTAGCCATGATCTTTGATTGGTCCAAGGGCCTGGAGCCCTTTAATAATAATAATAATTCATAAGCCATCAGCTGTGCCAGAGCTTCATTGAGCCGCCACTTTTTCCCCGCTCATAATCCTTGTACGAAGGAGGGGGGAGAAGGGATGAAATCCTAAATAGGGGATTGGTGTTAGGGAATACCTGAGATACATTAGTCACTCATGGTGTAAAAAAACAAAAACAAAGCCTAGCCTGATATTAGCCTTTTCAGCGAAAACTACAGTGCCTTGAAATCATAGATCGAGTCAAGATCTTGATCGAAATCAAGATCGAGTCCGAGGTGTGATGGCCTAGAAAAACATGGCTAAATGTGATATGAATATAAATTCAATATGAAAACACAATGAATCTGACATCTAAAAGAAAAAATCAACAGACATTTGTTTAGTTTTTCTGCCATGTTACCGTTTTTCTTTCTTGTTTTTGTCTTGCATTTCTGAATGTCATTATAAACTATCAATAAAACGACCATGGAATAAAACAAATAAACGATGAAGTGAAGTGATTTCAGTTGGTAAACAGGAACGAGTAGTTAACAGTAAACCAGGAAGTCTAACCTCCGTTAAGGCTGGCCTCCACGAACACGCGTATGGCCTTCACACACAGCTCAAAGTTCTCAGGCGTGACGTGGGCCGCGTCTCTCACGATGAAGGAGAGGGACTCCACACACTTGATGAGGGACTTGGTGTCGTGCAGACTCATGTCCTGGCCCACCGTCAGACTGTACTGGTTCACCAGAGGGTTGACCAGCGGCTTGGAGCCAGGGGCCAGCGGCTTGCTGCTGTCCAGGTCGTCTTTCCCAACCTAGGGATTGAAACACACTTGTGTGAGATATGAGATACGCAACGACTTGGTTTACAAGGAGAGAGGCCCCCTAAATACAGGAATTGATAGTAGCAGGAAGTCAAAAAATTTGGTAGTTCCATAAGAAACGCATAATTACATGTCCTATTTGAATCTTTTAACCCTTTTGAGAGATTTTACTTCTGGTCACAATCAATAGACAGCAACTGTCGGCTACTGGGTCTGTATGTGTGTGTGTGTGTGTGTGTGTGTGTGTGTGTGTGTGTGTGTGTGTGCGTGCGCTCTCACCACCAGCCAGCCACTGCTGGCCACGTCCATGTCGGTGACAGAGTGGGGGATGCGGGCCTTGCCGTGCTCTCTGTAGAGCTCAGAGTCGGAGGTGTAGCCCTTGTCCAGACTCACCTCGCTGGGCGCGTGGGACGACAGCTCACTGTCCGACAGGGCTCCTGTTGAAACACATCAGCATCACATTCAATACACACTCATATAGTACAACTGTATAACTGTATGTAACCCCCCTGGTTACTGTCATTTCAGTCACTACTGTTGTTATGCGCAATACAGTTGTATTTTAGAGTAGGTTGCTACGTAACAGGAGAAGCTTAAGAGAGAAGATTTGACACGGCCGTAAAGTCCGAAGCTCTCAACCACACCTAAACTCAAACGGCGACATAATGTCACGCTACAAAACACTCACTAACTCGCACTCCTGCTAAAAGCAGCGTTAGCGTGACGGGCCGGCGCTTGGCGAGAGGTGAGAGGAAGGCCTGACCTGTGTCGGGGTGGTCAGGACTGGCCTGGGTGAGCTGGAAGGCCGCGGGGGGTTTGACCCCGGCCCCGATGCACTCCAGCAGGGAGAAGAGGGTGAACCAGTGGTCGGTGCAGTGGATGTTGGCGGCGTTGGTCTTGAGCAGCTCGTGGAGGCCGTAGGCCACCTCCCGGCTGACCCGGGACAGGACGTGAGGCTTCATCATCAGCAGGAGACGCAGGGACAGGAGCACCTGGAGGGGTGGGGGAGGAGGTGGGTTAGGGTTAGAAGCAGGGACAGAAGCACCTGGAGGGGTGGGGGGGGGGGGCGGTTAAGGGACTGTGCACTGCTTTCTATTTCCCACCCGAACATGTATCCGTATGAAATGTCAATAAGAGTTTATTATTATAAAACTAGGGTTTTCAGTGCACAGGGGCATGAGTGTAGGGGTATGAGAGATATGTAGGGGTATGAGAGATATGTAGGGGTATGAGAGATATGTAGGAGTATGAGAGATATGTAGGGGTATGAGAGATATGTAGGGGTATGAGAGATAGATAGGGTTATGAGAGATATGTAGGGGTATGAGAGATACATAGGGTTATGAGAGATATGTAGGGGTATGAGAGATAGATAGGGTTATGAGAGATACATAGGTAAGGGGCAGCAGCTGGATCTCACTGTGCCCTCCTTTTCCAGCGATTACGGAGTTTAAGTTCACATTCGGTTCACAACTCAATTAGGAACAGGCCGCAACTCGGTCTCAAAGGCCTTGGTGTACATGTGGTATCCAAGGAAGATTAGCAAACAGGATTTTTTTTGGCATGTTGTGATCCATATACTGTTACAGACCTCCAATAGATAACCTGAGAGCCCCAGTTCATATAATACAGGATGATACGGGACTTAACTAGTCTGGGTAACAGATCAGATTGATACACACTCACAACAACAATAGGTATTAGTTTGTCAGGGGCAATCAGGGGGCGATCTTGTAATACACTGCTATTTAGGTCAAACTAGATCGTTGCGACTAGCCTTGTAGGTTTAATCAATAATGTTTGTAAGTAAATAACCCCACCATATGGTATCCACCATAAGGTCCACCAAGTGGTCCTAAGCCAGGGCATGTAATAAGAAACCAGATAAGGGAGAGAGACAGACCAACAACTGGCAACTAGGTGTTGGCATACATGTGGTATCAAAGGAAGATGACGTAACAGGATTTTTGGTGACCGCATGCTGTGAGTTCAAGCGAGGTCAGAGATATATATACTGGTAGAGACCTCCATGCAACAAGCTGTCTGACCTGAGAGACACAGGTCATATAATACATGATGTGGCACACAAGAGACTTCCAAAACGTTGTTGGTCACTTGGTGTCAAAGCACAATTTATTAAATGGGTTTTGAGTCTCAAATGTTGTAGATAAGACTGAAGTTGCTCCACTCAGGCCATATAATGTACTTTTTGGTCTAGCTGTCTGGTGAATGAGAACATTAACCTGCCAATCAGCTTTTTACCAGACATATTTATAAAAAATGACACAAATAAACCTTTACGGCAAAGATCACACAAAAAAACATTGATTTGCTTTAGACGGTGCAGGTCCTGCGATGTGACTATCGCACACGTGCACAACGCAATGACGATGCTGAAACGATATATCGTGCAGCCCTAGTGGCAAGTGTTGGCTACAACGTATCAGAATTCTTTAGGGGGAGAAAAAAATCCATGTTCACATAACTATGTTTGCCCTAACTCTGCGTGTGTGTGTGTGTGTGTACCTGGGAGCTAATGTCCTCTCGGCGTAGCAGGCGGATGGCCAGTCTGAGGAGCCCCACCACGGCCCTCTCCACCAGGAAGCAGCTCTCGGTGGCGTGGACACACAGGTGGCACAAGTGGTCCCGAACCGTCTGCCACACGCACGACACGCGATCCCTAAACACACACACACAAGTTAAAAGCACACCTGTACGCAAACATGTATGCACAAAACACACCCAAATAAACAACTATACATAACACATACACACATAATTATACACACATGGAGGCAAGATAAAGGCTTTCACACTAGATCTGAATCAAGCCAAACGTTGACCCTCCTTCTGCAGGGCGGTACCTGTTCTCCATAACGATGCGCAGCAGCATCTCCAAGCAGAAGGCAGCGTCCTCCTCATCGTACGTCTCCTCATCAGGTGTGACGGAGATCAGAGCCTGTCCACAAGGTCATCTTTTTAGCACTGAACACTTTAAACGTTGTACCAACTCAGAAGCTCATATATTCAAGACACTACAGCCACTTGTTCAGTGACAGTAGACCTATCGCTAAGCCACGCCCCCTTTGAAAACTCAGACAAACAAACAACGCTCGCTCACATTATTCACTGACCGTGACTGAATGACATTCAATGACATTCAATGACTTACAACGGGAGTTGAAATTTCTGATTTACCACAGCAAGTAATAGACATGTTTTTTAAAGATGACAAGAATATTTCGTCTAGAAGCTTTTCACCATCAGATATTTTTAGCAAGTTGTTTGTCCGAGTTTTCTGCCTGTAGTGACTTTTGCGGTGATATGATTGGACAACTTCTATTTTGGGGCGTGGCTTAGCGATAAGTCTATTGCATCCTAGAAGGTCATTAGTATCATTATCATCACCTTCATGAGCTCATGTAGAGACTCCAGCTGCAGGAACTTGCTCTCGGTGATGAGCTTTTCTGGGTCACATTGCTGGAGGGCGGAAGTGAAAGAGTAGGATAGAACGTTGATTATGACAGGATTTCCCACAAAAACATAATGTTCTGACTAGTGGTGTTGCTTTGTTGATAATAATAGGCTTTAATCAGCTGGTGGCAACATGGAACTGGAAGTGAGGCTGAGCTGGGAAAGCCCCGAAGTTGACTGTCAAAACAAGATGGCTGCTAGCCTGCTTGCAAGTTAGGGGTGCACATAAACACGCTTGAGCTCGCTACTAGGTAACTTAGTTTAGTCTAGTTTATTTAGCACACATGATGAAACAGTGCAAGGAGGGAACGAAGCGCAGAAGGCTTGTACAAAGTTCCACTCCCAACTTAACTTCATAGTCTACCAACTTAACTTCATAGTCTAATTAATTCTCAGCCATTGTTCAGCCTTGTCAGGGAAGCCAGCCAAGTTTTTGTTCAGGGACATTTCTTTACATTTAGCCTTCACCCAAAGCGACTGACAAGTACAACATTTCTAAATGGCAAAGAGAGTGATTGAAGCCTATATGGAGGATTACAACAAGAACATGTCTGGGGACATTCTGGGGTGTCGAAGGGTATAGTGTTGCTCCTCCAGTACCTTGATACAGAGCATGGCTGCCTGCTTGACCTCCTGGTTCTCTGTGGACGGCCCTCGCAGGCCCGACTGCTCCGCTCCGCTCAGAGTCAGCCAGTTGACGAAACTCAGCACCGCAGACTCGCCCCTGAGAGAGGGAGGGAGGGAGAGAGAGAGAGTTTTCATAAGTGAAAGCGCTCAGCCTAGTATTTGAGTTTAACAGATAGGTATATACTGGTGAAACCGAGACCATTAGAGGTGATTGTTACCGATTTGAGGGTGTCTCTTCTCTTTGAAGGGAAATCTTCCCATTTGGCTCCAGAAAGTCCTCCACCTGGACAAGAACAATATGAAAAAAATGAAACAATGTATAGCTTTCTAACAGTAGGTGGCAGTAGAGAACAATGTCACTTGAAGTACAAAGTGACTGGTCTTCCAAGCGTATTTCAAGGACCACAACAAACAGAAGGTTTGAATGCAGAACTGTCAGGAAGACGTTGGAAAGAAAACCCCAAAAGTCATACACTGTCCATGTCTGTCAAAAAACTAATAAATTAAATGCAATTGAAAAAATGCTTCAAAGTCTGAGTTGAGATGATCTTGATGTATATGATTGATGGATGATTGTATCATTTACTCTAAAATGTATACTTATTGTAAGTGTATTGTACTGCTAAATGTAGTACTTATGTAAGTCTATTGTCCTGCTATGTGATTGTAATATAAATGTAGTACTTATGTAAGTCTATTGTACTGCTATGTGATTGTAATATAAATGTAGTACTTATGTAAGTCTATGTGATTGTAATATAAACATCAGAGGTGTCCTCACCTCCACCATGGGCTTGGGCAGCAGCTCTGCTCTGAACAGCTGCAGCATGGAGTCCATGATGTTCTTCCAGCCCTCTCGGAGGATGTCTCCATGGCGGTGGGCCAAGTGGAACACCGTCTTCGCCGCCACCTGGGCCTTCGGGTTACTGCCAAACACCGTAGGCAGGTTCTCTACCGACTGTCAGGACCACACAACACACACACATTTTAAATGCTTTATTTATGTCCACATACAAAGTACAATTCTAAAGGACATAAATACTAACAGTGCATTTTGACATGCTGGAAACAATTTGTTACAGTAATGCTGAGCCAACAACCAGTTCTGCCACACACAGGATGTTATTCGCACCAGACCAGTGGGTTGATCAATACTATAAGACAGACAGTATCCCACTCATGGGTACAGGAAGCACCGCCTTCTCCATATTGAGCGGCTACCAATAACAGCGGATATTGAGCAATATTTTGCTAACTGTTTGGCCCTTCTCTTAGGAAGACCAGCCATATGAAGGCCTCTAACAACAGACTTATGAACATGGCCCAGGCTGCCAAATATAAAAACTAAAAGTTGACATCTGTAGCCCAGTTGTGATATGGCCTGCTCCAGCTGTTGGTATTTTAAGATTTTGGTTAAAAAGGCTTCCTCTAGGCCAGGGGTAGGCAACCTTTTTGATATGAAGTGCCATTTTAAAATGTTCTTGTTAGTCAGTGTGCCAACCACAATATCAACATTAATTATGACTCGACATCAAACCAAACCAAACAGACCAACAGATCTGCAATTTTATTCCACAACATGAACAACAATTTTCAGCAAAGAGCTATGTATGCAAAGCCATGTATGCTAAATAAACCTAAAAATGTAACTAACTGAAACTTGAACAAAATTACCAACATAACATCTAAGACAACTAAACTTTGTGATGCGTAGCACAACTTTAAGCAAATTGGAGCGCTCAATTTCTACCAAAGTTGCAATGCTAACTGCGCTCCCTATGGTTATCATTTTAATAAGTAGGCCTAACTGGAGGGTGATTATACAAGGGTCTTACTTGTATGAATTATAATTTATATTTATATAATTATTTGGTTGTTACTTACATTTTATTCTTTTATTCCAACCACAACAAACATAGATATTGTTTTGGTTGCAAAGAGCTATGTATGCAAAGCCATGTAAACAGTCCTAACAATCAATGTCGTGATCCCTGGCCCTGTTTTCCTTTGCTCAACTCCATTATCTGGGGGTGGTACTTGGTCACTTTAAGTTGCACACAATTAATGCAACCGCTCCCCTCTGTTTCCCGACCATGGCAGGGGCACCATCTGTTGTCACTGCAAAAATCCTGCTAATGTCAATCCCTCGCTCCACAAAATGCTCGATAAGAACTTTAGCGATGTCCTCACCTTTTGTTGTTTCTGGCATTGGTTTTAGGCAGCAGAGCTCCTCCCTTACAGCAGAATCACAGTATCTTGCTATGACAGCCAGACGTGGCATGTCATTCACATCTACGCTCTCATCAAGTGCGAGGCTAAACACCGTCGCATCTTTCAAACCAGCGGTCTGCTGCGCTTTCACGTTTTCTGCCATTTCTCCTATTCTTCGTTCCACACTTCTGGCTGACACTGGGATGTCTTTTATTCTTGATTTTATTGTGTCTTTGTTTGATAAGCCTTCAAACAAAACATCTGAGCTACAGAGGAAAGCCTCCTTAATATATTCTCCATCAGTGAATGGCTTTCCACGTTTCGCAATGCAATGAGCAATGCGAAAGCTTGCTTCAGTTGCGTGATTTTTAGCAGTGGCAAATGCTTTAAAGGTGCTGGCCTGCTTCCCATACCTTGACACAGCACGTCTTATTGATTCGGCCTTGTCTGCTTCATCCTTGAACGACTTGAGTTATATTGATACAAGTATCGAATCGAATTCAGAATTTTACTTAGAAAATTGGCGCCAGAATACGGCTCTCGTGGAGTGGGTGAGAGACTAGGGCTGCATTCGTAAATTCGCCCTGAGAGCGCCGGAGCGTCCCTGAGACTGCCTCTAGTCCAGTCATGTCAAAGTCAAATACACAGGGGGCCAACATTTAAAAATGGTACAAGTGGAGGGCCGGGCTGGTTCAATGTTTATTAAAACTCGCAATTATTGCACATATTGAACCAATACCAATAACACAGCCTATATTGCACTTAACATTAATCATTACATTAAATTAAGTAAAACATAAATAAAATCAGTTGCAATATTTTCTCAAGGCTCTTTCAGTAATAAATTGAAACGTTTTATTTTTTTTAACAGGTAAACAGCTAAATGTAATTTTCATTCAAAGCTCAATGGCAAGATAAATGCAAAAATGAAACAGCATGCATTAAAAACAAATCAGTGTGCTGCTCCGATCCTCACCAATGACTGTCTTCTATAATAAAATTAGAAAAGTTAGTGCAAACTTGCAAAAGTGCAAAACAGTTGCATTAATTTCTTAGGCAACATGTCCCTGGGTCCATTCAACTGGAGAAAAAAAAAAAAAAAATCCCTTCAAAGAAATATCAAGTCCAAGTCCTTTCTGCTCACTTGTCTGAGGCTGAGCCCGATACTTGGTGTCTCATCTTGAGTACAAGTTCATTAATGTTTGGGGTCAGGCTCTGAGCTGA
Organism: Nansenia antarctica; assembly: GCF_963989245.1. Lineage (NCBI taxonomy): Eukaryota > Metazoa > Chordata > Actinopteri > Argentiniformes > Microstomatidae > Nansenia > Nansenia antarctica. The sequence continues at coordinate 14,151,483 of NC_137674.1, forward strand.
GGAAATCCTCAGGATTGAGTTCAGATGTTCATCACTAAGACGACTCCTATGTGATGTTTTGTTTAGTTTCATCAACGAAAACAGTTGTTCACACACGTATGTGCTGCCAAACATAGACGGCGTGCGAGCAACTTGGGTGCGCAGCTCAGGCATTGTGTCGGGGATGAAACGAGCAAACTCAGCAGCGCCACGGACTCATTTTGCCTTCAATGTGTCATTACACTGGAGCTCAATCAGCGCCATTTGGAGATTTGCTGGTGCACTTTCCACGTCAACTGCAAATGGATTGCTGAGCAGTTGAAGCCTGCTTTTTTGGGCTTCAAAGTCGGAAAATCTCCGCCTGAATTCGGCAGCAAGTATGCCGAGTTTGTCAGCAAACTGTACTCGGGAACACTCGGGAACACTCGGGAATTGACGGCGATGTTTCGGCCTCCACTGTGACTGTGCTGCTGCTGCTCATGACTAGTACTGAAGTGAAGAGAAGACGCGGGGTCGCGCTCGCTCGCGGGCACTCGGTACGCGCCAATGCATCTTGGGACTTGTAGTATTATGGTGCTGCGGGCACATAATACTGCGGGCCGGTTTTAATAGTAATTAAATATCATCCCGCGGGCAAGAGAGAACTCATTCACGGGCCTGATCCTACTTGGTCCCATTGTGACATTGAACCCAGTGTGCGCGAATTTACGAACGCGGCCAACATAAAAAATAATAATAAAAAACATTCTCCCATTCTCGCACTTATTGATTAGCTGTCGCGTGCCACTGTTTAAGCTCTTATTGATTAGCACGCGTGCCATAGGTTGCCGACCCCTGCTCTAGGCTATGGTCAAAGGTGCAGCCAACTTCTAAAATAAGCACCTCTCTGTGGTTTTCGTTGACAATTACAACATCAGGGGTGTTTGCTGAAATATTGGAGAACACTCCTAATGACTCTTCGTCGCTACACAAACTGAACATGTGGGGCTTTACAGTGGAGTGCTTGTACAGCGTTGCGGCAGGCCTGACACACACACACACACACACACACACAGTCAGGACCGTTCGCACATCCTCGACATGACTTGTATTGTGGGGGGGAAGGCATTTGGGATATTCCATTGAACTGTGAGTTTAACTGTCGGTTAATTCGGTTAAAATGAACTGACCACAAACACAGCTGGGTTACACAGTATATTACTATTACATATCTAATTATTACAAAGGATTTATTTGGACTTGTAGATCGTGTTTGAGAGTGTTGAGAGCTGACCTCGCTGCTGAGTGTGGTGAACTTGCAGAGAGAGATGATCAGGTTGTCAAACACGTCGCTGAATCCATAGTGAGCTGATATCATGGCACATTTCCTGGAAAAGAGGCGACAAAAACATCAAACCATTATCATCCCACATCTGTCCTTGACCTGAGGGACTCTAGGTGATCTATGCTACAATTTTCTGCGCTACTGTTTCTACTTGTGACGGGTCTCCCATGAAAAAAAAGCTAAACCCTAATTCCACAGTACAGAGTCAAACCGAGCTGAACTGAGCCATGCCGAGCTGAGCGGAGCTGTACTGGTCTGGTTACACATCCTCTATAGTTGGTGAAACAGTGCTGGAAAGGACATCGGGCCGGCGCCTTGCATGGTAGCTTGGCCGCCATTGGTGTGTGAATGTGTTTGTGAAAGGGTGAATGAATGAGAGGCCGTTGTAAAGTGCTTTGGATAAAGGCGCTATATAAGTGCAGTCCATTTACATGGTGAAAGGAAAATATCCAAACCAGCACAGTATGACTCAGGTCGGCCCCCTGTAGTGTGAGAAGCCTCCAAGTCTACACACCTGAAGCCGGCGATGGCCTTCTGGATGATGGTGTCGTCCAGGCTGCGGTCAAAGACGTAGGAGAGGGCAGCGATGGTGGGGCCCCAGGTCATGGTGAACAGGTCGTGGTCGTAGCTGCCGGCGGGGACGTGGAGGAACACCCCCTCGGAGGTGGCCCCGCGGTGCAGCAGCACGCTCCACTGGTAGTTCTCCTTCACCAGGCCCGACTGCTCGTCCGGCATCACGATCTCCTCGTTCCTGACGGAGGGAGAGAGAGAGAGAGAGAGAGAGAGAGAGAGAGAGAGAGAGAGAGCAGGGTGGAACTGGGATCAGAGGGGTGAGAGGCTGAGACAGCCTGACCTATACAATGATTATACAATAATAATGTATACATTGTTTACAATTGTCTGTATGTATATAATGTTGACAATTGTCCAAATATGATTTTTGTGTCGGACCCCAGGAAGACTAGCTAATGTCATGGCATTAGCTAATGGGGATCCTAATAAACAAACAAACAAACAAACGGGATGAGGGGTGTGTAAGTGTGAGTTAGAACAAGGTTCACCTATTGGTCTGAATGGATTCAACATGGTTTAAAAGCACTGGTTAGAGGTTTCTGCATGCATGGTCACAGACAAAATGTACGTGAGATTTACAAATAGAACTTGATTTCATACAGACATATCTGTTACATATCTGCACAAATAATGACATGAGAGCTGAGCAGCATTCCTTCTTTTAAACATGATTATAGGCTTTATGATATTGGTCTGGTTAGGATAAGGTAATACAGGTGCACAGTATACCATTAGCATAATAACATAAAAACAGTGAAAATGTGTGGCTTTTTAAGGTTAAATGATCAGATTTGACTTGATGATCTTCTTCTCATTGTGTTTGTTTGTGTTTAAAAAAATATCTTCGATATCATCATGTAACCAAGGCAACATCTCACTTGATGG
>NC_137674.1:14159243-14166743 GCF_963989245.1 Nansenia antarctica
ACACCACCACCCATAACTTCACCTATGCGCTAACAAGGTTTTCTTTGATGGCTGCTATAGTATTGTGACATACTGTCAGGCTCAAAGGTTTATCTCACAGGACCTTGCATCCTAATCGGTTGTGCCGAAAATGTTAATTCGTAAAAAATAATAATAATGAAGGTACCTGGTAAATGCAAACCTCTGAACTAACTGTTTCAATATTCTGTGCTTAAATGGCAGAGAAATTAGTCAAGGGGATCTGGCATTTCAATAGTAGCACGGTTCAGGCCATAACTAACGCCGATCACAGAATAAAACAACGTAATTCAAACGGAAATATATCACATGAAACAAAAGAAGTTGAAGGGAAAAGCCTAGCTGATGCGTACCTATGGTCATGTCTGCGCTGTCGTTGACTGAGCCCTCCCCATCAGCCAGCACCGTTTCTGATTGGTCCTCTTGAGTGTTGCTGTTGAGCACCTTGGCCTGGCAGTGGGCCTCGGTGCTGTCAATCACAGTAAGTAGGGCCTCTAGTGAGAGGAGGTGGGTTGTGTAGAGCTGCCCAGACACAGGAAAAGCATTCTGCCCAAAAAAAAAACACAATTATTTAAAAACGACTCAACCGGTGGTGATCGTCAAACCCTTGTTTAGTCGAATCAGATGTGACAATACAGTTACAGTAGTAGGCTGAACCACAGGATTCACCTTGGAAAGCATCTTGGTGAGGTCCTCAAACAGGTTGGAACAGTAGAAGTCTGAGTCGTAGTTGATGTAGAGCTCCGTGACGAAGCTGGGGATTCTCCAGAGCTGCACCACGGCCTCCAGAGCCATCTCCTTCATCTCATAGGGCATCTTCATGTTCTCTGAAGTGATAATGTCCATCAGCTTCTTCAGATACATCTGGAGACAACAGGTACAAATATCTAGGTAATCAAGAATAGTTTAGAGTATTTTGCTAGCAGAGAAGGCCGTATCTGCTCCCTTTGTTGCGAATAGACAGAAAACACGTAAGCAAGGCGACATGTATGAGTTTGGTGAACGTTCTTGAGATCTGGACCTTCAGGCTCGACTTACCTCAAGCTGAAACTTCAGATGTCCTCGCATGCTCTCGAAGAGCAGGAAGCACGCCCGTATGGACGCGGCGTACAGGTTCATCCGGTCCACACTTAGCATCTGCAACAGAAGAAGACAGAATCAAAAAAAGTATCATTATATGATATCAAGATCAATGTGGAGTCATCCTTACATACTGGGGCACAGACCTACAGTCCTTTCGGTGAGACTAATCCTCAGGAGACTATTAGTACTATTTGATGCGCTCCAGGTGGGGGTAAAGAGGTGTTCTATGGTGTACCTGGAAGAGGTGCCTGATGAGCTCGTCTTTGACTAGTCCCAGCAGTGACTGGTAGGGGGCGATGTGGGCTGCCTCCAGGGCCACAGTCAGCAGCTGCAGGCCCATGTGCATCATGGCGTCCGTGTTGTGGCGGTCGTGTGGGTTGGTGAGGGAGATGAGGAAGCGGAACAGCTCCCGCAGGCAGGGCAGGCCGTAGGGGATGAGAGCTGCACCTGGGGGAGGACGGAGGAATACAGAAACCACAGAGTTGGGAACAGATTTCAACTAAACGTTTTGTGACATGGAGTGGGACATCAGGGGGTCTGAGACGACACAATAAGAGACACAAGGTGAGACATCGGGAATGGCATGAGAGACCAGTGGAGGCATGAGGTGAGATAAGACGTGAAAAGTGACAAGGAGATAGAAAAGGTTAGACATGGGGTGAGAAGATATGAGAGAGAAAGAGAAATCTTTTTTTTTTTAAATGTATGGGATGAGATGAATTGAGACATATAAGATCAAAGACAGATGTCACAGGCCCAATCCTATTTCACCCCTTGGCCGCGAAGTTGTTGCACTGTTGTTACCGGTCCTACATCAGTGCAGACAGGGTTGCTACAGAACACCGCTATTCTGTCATGAACTGGCCTGATAATGAAGCATTGTTCTTTTTTTATTTGATGACTTGTTTGATCGTTTTGATAGTGTGAAACTTAATTTGTGAACGAATCGCGAGCGGCTATGATACTTTTCTACGATACTACTGATGACGTATCAGGGTCATCCCATTTCATAGGGGAAGATTTTCAACCACTATCCCTTGTGACTCTTTTCCAAGGGCCCAAGCTGAAAAGCGAGTGGCACTCCAAATGGGGGGGGGGGGGGGTAGGGGTAAAAAAAGGGAAATGGGATATGGCCAAAGTGGCCTCTCATGCTCACCATCTCTCTGTGTGGACTGCGTGAAGCGCACACCTCTGGGGTTGACATAGTCCATATCGTGGACGGAGGCCGTGTCCGACTGCTCCGTCACAGAGTCTTCCAGCACCTCAGGGATGGACTCCACCGAGGTCGACTGGGCGCGATCCACTTGCCTCCCCTCGGACTGGGCCCGGCAAATACAACAGGCGAAAAGGACAGAGAAACACACAGACAAACACTTACACACAGGCAACCCGCTTTGATCTCGATATTTCATAGGCGGACCAAAAAATACGAGTCAACTCAATTTTGTCTGAAGTTACAGGGGGACCGACAGCCAAGCCAACCTGGTCTGTGTCCAGTCTGGGAGGGTCTGTGGAAGGGGAGGAGGCCGTGCCGGGGGTGGTGGCTACCGAGCTGCTCTGTTCCAGGTCCGTCAGGTCCTCTCTGGAGGTGGCCTTGGAGCAGGTGTCTAGGCCGCTGTCTGTGGTGCTGCTGCTGGGGCTGGAGACAGAGGACGCTACGCAGTCGGAGACGGGGAGGCCTTGATCGATGAACGGGACGCCACCTGACAAGGAGACATGCAGATGTGGATGGTTACGACTTACGACTCACCTGTAATCCTCTTCCATCCCCTTTGGGTTAGAAGTTAGCTTCTATACATCAGTTGATTTATAACTGATAACTGATTGTATGGAGGATCAATTCGTAGACGTATTCACGTCTCAACAGTATACTGGGGTTTTGCCTTCAATGATTCTATTCCTCGAATGTCTGATATAATGATGAATAACTCCAAAAAGGAGTATCTAATGGCAAGGTATCTAGACGATAAAAGTAAATTACAATTCATTCATTTTTTAAAGAAGAGAGGCTAAACCTTTCTAATATGCAAACTTTTTGCGTATTAGAATCCCCTTCACAATGTGTCATAAATCCTAACCACACAGATGGTATGGCCATAAATGGTACAGCAATACGACTCATCACTACTAAAAGAAAACATTTATAAAAACCTGGCAGTCTAGTCACTATTCATACCAATCCATGTGCTGATCAGTTTAATCAGTTAAAATAAAACTCATTTGGCTAAAAGCATAATTTATAGATGAAAACATAAGCTAGCTAGCCAGCTAGAGTATGGCTCGCAGTTAAATTACCTACCTACACTCATATCCCTGGTTTACACACCACACTAGATTATTGGCTCTAATTATGACAAATTACTAGATAGAAATCAATCACCAAAGACGCCGTAAACTTGGCATGGTTTTCACTTTCATAATCTGGAAAGAACTGAAAAATGACCTTGCCCTACTTGAGGACTTTTTCCCCAGACCCCGTCAGTGTGTCAGTCTCACCAGAGACCCCGTCAGTGTGTCAGTCTCACCAGAGAGGTTGTTGCTGAGGGTGCTGCTCTGGTCCAGCTGGCCCGAGGAGCTCCGCACCATGTGACGAGGGGGGCGGGGCGAACGCTTCTGCTTCTTCCACTTAGACGACTCGCTCATCCCACCTGCACGCATCTTTAACTGGAACCAGAAGAGCACACTCAGTATACACCACTGGCATGAACACAGCTCTCTGTATGGTACGCACAAACACACACACCAGCCACAGACACCGCTTCTGCTTTAGGCTAGGAGTGCCATAGTGTCATAATCATATAGTGCACTGATGGTATAGATGGTATCTATCTACACAGAATTGCAGCCAGTAGAACAGCACATTTGGATGATTCAAACATTTGAGTATGTGCATGTCTTTCACAACAGATGTCTACGATACACAGACTCAGACTGAACACCAATGCAGCCACATGCTCCAAGAGATTGCAGAAGTTGCCCAAAAGGCAATAATACAGGTGTGCAATATACAGTACAGTAGGTGAGGGTGCAATATCAGAGTACGAAGAAATACATTGCCCACCCACCCAAAAAAGAAACAATTTAAGCAATCACAAAAGATCAAATCATACAAAGGGAAAAATTAAAATAAAATTAAATGAAAATAAAAAGAAGGTGTCAATAATTCTACATTTTCTATGGGCAATTCAAATGTATTAATCGGACAGAATACAAAAGGCATCTAGAAATGATAATGAATCCACTACAGTATAGTCTAGAGAATCATTACAGTTACACAATCCTCAGTGGGATCAGTGGGTTCAGCCTAAGAGGAGGGATAGATCGGGGGGGGGGGGGGTGGGCGGTGGGGGGTGGATGGATGGTAAGGAGGAATGGTCATTCTCCAACTGACTAGTCATCAGTCATCTTCCTTACCTGCACTCGCTTGTTTTTCCACAAGATATTGTAAGCCTCAGGAGAGAAGGGGGGGCAGGTGCCCGTGATTAGTGAATGAGCGATATGTCAGCAGAGCTACACAGACCAGACACTCACTCTGGGATGCAATGGAAGAGTGAGGGGGTTAATCCAAACAGAGCACCATGCAGCATAAACCCCCAGGGATGGGCTTGTTTGGGGTCCAGGGGGGAGGGTGGGGGGAGTTACATAGACACGGGGGGTCCGGGGGGACGTTCCAGAATGAGCAGGCCAGGCCAGAGCAGGCAGGACCAGGGAAGGGGGGCAGGCGATGGACAGAATGGCAAAATAAAGCAATAAAGCATGGAGATCGGAACAGCTTCAAGTTGACGTCTCTGAGACCCTCATTAAAGCCCTCCAATAAATACTGTGGTTCGCTTATGGGGAGGGATGTGCGTGACTTAATTTTTTCATATTCAAATAATCGGTGGGTGCTATGAACGAATAATCGTCTTCCATACATCTTTTAGCCAACGCAGTGCAGTGGGAATGCGCTCCAACGCACCGAAACTCAACCTCAGACTCTCGGAAAACAGGGACCAATGAACAACAAAACAACAATACGCACTAGGAACATAGCCCCACAAGGCTAAGCTAGGCAAAAAAAAATGTGCCTAGTAGCCAACTGGCAAAGGGCGAACATTATTTACACGGCAAATCAAATGAAGAACTACAAATCCCTGATGACAGGGAGATGACGTATGACTGCTCTGATGAATCAACCCTTATTTCATTAATTTTCTCTATATAACGACGTCGATCATTGATCGGCAACGACACAATATAATAGTTTGCCTAACTGGCCATCGGATTTGGGCTCCTATCTAAAAAGCACTACGGTTTTCTTATTTTATCGGATTAAAGTAGCAAAGACCAGAAATTCCCATTGACCGCCAGTCAAACTTCTACACTTCTATCACCCAAAAAGGGGCGTGATCATTCTGATGACAGGGAGATGACGCGCAATCATGCGTGTGTATTGTGTATATTGTTTTTCTGTGCATGTTTAATGCAAAAACAACAACAAATAGCGCTACAGAACCGACATTAGTTCTGTCCGTTAATTTGCACTTATTTGAATGGGATATATTTTTTAACGGTCCTAATGTTAAATCGACTTTGACCCTGGGGAACAATTATTCTAATAATCGATTATTCTGTCCCATTCCCTTCTTATGGGTCTATCCACCTGAGGGGTATGGCACGTTTGATGTAACATTTCTTTAACCTGTTATTTCTCTGTTTTTGGTATGCTTACTGTCCAATCCAATCCTGAAGATGCAAGTACACAGATGGGCGTGAATACACAAACAAAAACACTGACATGACTTGTTTTGTCATACAGCCTGAAACCACTAACGTATTTATCTTTCTTTAAATTGAGTTTTTTTGATTGATTGTACTTTATTGTACTTTATTGTTGAATCTTGTTGAGTTAGAGGGAGATAATAATGTTCTTGCCATCACATGATTAAATATGTCTGATAAGGGTTTTAGTAATGAACTTAAACTATGTTTGGGGGGGAATATGGAAGTCCTGGAAAACCACAAAATAGTTTGGCCCTAAAACTCCCCCCCTCATGCACTCACTCCAGAAAGCCATGCTTCAACTGTCTATTTCAATGCAATAGCTGAGGGCCAATCTACAATGGCGTCTTTTATCAAGTACCCTCTCTAAGCCATTCTGATTGGTGTGTCTAGGCTGCTCTGCACAAATAAGATCCTGTGCGTCCAGGATGCACGACGGGCTCTGTGGGAAGGAGAAACAGGCAGATGTGCAGTTTGAACCACGAAACCAAAACTCAATGAAAAGAAAAACACAACAAAAAGGCTAACATTGCATCAAATGAGACACAGGGATGAGATTGGTGGAAAGCATGCCACCTCTATGGTGGATGGCAAGAGGGAAGGCGCATGTATAGATTGTTATCCCATAATGTTCTCAACCATTGAGGAGAAAGGACAGAATAATAATGGCACATTTTCTCCAAATGGAATATTGTTGCAGAGACTTCAAGCCATCGCTGCAGAGCAGAGGGAGGGAGGAGAGGGAGGGAGGAGAGGGAAGGGGAGAGGGCAAGCAGATGGGTCACAGCTAGAAGGCGCTCATTCTCCATCTCATTCCAGTTTACCTTCTTCATGTTCGTGCCCACAAAACTTTTCCCCTCCTCCTTAAACTGTGGCAGTCTGGAAGAAAAAAGGGAAACATAATTACATTGTGGAATTACTTGCTAGTCATGCTTTTAGTTCAACTGCTAATTCCTCCCTCCACTACAGCCATGGGTCTTTCAGACCTCTAACAACGATATGCTGATTCATGGTAATTCAGTAATCAGCAACATGAAACAATGCCATTCCCATTCATTTGAAATGGGAGGTATTGTAGGTCATGTTCTCACATGAAAGTCAGAATCGAGACCCGGAGCAAGTGGATGAGTTTGCAACATTGTTGCGAAATTATTTCTCTGATTTGCGTTCTCACAGCCCTTCATGTAAACGAAGTAACATACGCAATCGAAGCAACAGACGTGGTAGTTGATTGGTCAGAAAAACTGAGAATTGCCCGTTGTCCCTCTCTTATCCAGATCAACACGCGTGCGCTGTTGTTTTCCTATGGACTGCCTCGAGCAGCGTTCTCACCGAAAGCGAAGCGAAGCAAAGTGATGGATGCGTCATTTGTAACCGAAGCGAAACCACCCTTTTCAAGCGGAGCATCCGACGGCTATTTGCTCCGGGAGTTACTTCGAATGCGCGTTCTCACAGCTCCAAACGACCCAGAGCAAAGCAAACTTTATCCTAAACTCCGTTTCAAGTGAAGCAAATGTTCTAGTGAGAACACCCCCTTAAGCGTCTCTCAGTTCAACCTGTACACTGAATATGCGGCAGCGCAGATGGCATCAAGACAGTCCGTGTAACACCAAGGGGAGAATCTGATCATGTTGTTTT
>NC_137674.1:14169243-14216743 GCF_963989245.1 Nansenia antarctica
TCCGCTGTTGTTTGCTGGATTAGGGGGAATCTTATTAAAGCGCAGCTGAGGGACGGGACGGGACGGGGGGGGGGGGTTACTGATGTGCTTGGGAGGGGTGAGAGTTTGAGGTCACCGTAACCGTAGCTGTGTGGGATGAGGAATACCTGAGAATATGGATACTAACATTATGGATATGGATACTGAACCCGTGTTCCTATCAATGAGCTTATGAGGTTGTTTCTTTAAAAAAAAAGCTTCCCAAAAATGAATGTCGTAAAACTTTTTCTAGCATAGCATGTGGACTAGAGGGACGGTTCAAGTGCCATGTGTGTACATGGCTGGGGGAGTTAGGTTAAGGAGAGAGGGGGAGGGAGGGTGGGAGGGAGGAAGGGAGAGGGAGAGAAAGAGAGTGTGAGAGAGCTCACCGCTGAGGCGCATCTCAAAGCAGATACGGAAGCAGGACTGCATGATCTCACACACAGACTCGTTGGTCAGGTGGGCTCCCACGGGCGTGAGCAGCAGGGTCCTCAAGACCTGTCACACGCAGCACACACAGAGTGGATTAATGTGAGAGAGAGAGAGAGAGAGAGAGAGGGAGGGAGGGAGGGAGGGAGATGGAGAGGGAGGGAGAGGGAGAGGGAGAGAGAGGGAGGGAGGGAGGGGGAGAGGGAGAGAGAGAGAGAGGGAGGGAGGGAGAGAGAGAGGGAGGGAGGGAGAGAGGGAGGGAGGGAGGGAAGGAGGGAGGCAGGGAGGGGGAGGAAGGGAGGGAGGGAGGGAGGGAGAGAGGGAGAGAGAGAGAGAGAGATAGACACTCAGGGTTGACATCTCACTTCACAGGGATTAATTGCCTTAAAACAAATAGCAGTATACTCTTCACAACGCATCAAACGTTTCCATTTTCTAAATTAATTCTGATGTAAATTGTGTCTGTGTGTTTCAGTATGAATGTGTTTATAACGCCATGCTTGTTATCTTAAAATATATACATATATATTTCCACATAGTAGTACCTTGAAGTACAATCTACAACTCGGGCTTTTGTTTGAATGTAAGTGTTAATCTGGAGAGTAACCCTTGGTTACCTGTAGGATTTTCATGAGCACCACCTCATCGCTGGCAGGGTCCGTCCCGACAAACCTGGCGTGTGTGACCGCGTCAGCCATGTTCTCGATGGCTTCGGCTGCCGCCTCATGGTTGGCATCTGCAACACAGACCAGAGGCTTGTTAGGCTGCATGTTACACCATTCCAACATGCAAACATGACCTTTGTCCTAAGAAAAACAAGACGGGGCAGAGACATTCTTTTTTTTTTTAAATAGGTTTATTTGTTTATTTATACATCTCAGAAGCTGAGATCTGATGCGTATCATATATAGATAAACAGCAAATGTTCATCTGCAGTCCCTGGCATTGTAGAAGGAGAGGTGTGTTGGCTAGTACTAGTTAGCTAGTGGTATCATCTGGAGGAGGCTTGTTCAAAGCAGGTAGGTAAAAGCAGGTAAGTAAAAGCAGGTAGGTAAAGCGAGGAGATTATGCTGAGGAATGGCAACCGATATTGCCTCCATTTCCTCCAGATGCATATTGTGCAACAGACTCATCGTACTCCTATTAGAACTGTGATTGGCTCTGAGATAAGAAATGATCCAAAGCACTCGCATTCTTTGTTAATCAAGAATACCAAAACAGATAAAAGACTAGAATTATAACTGAGTGCATACTTTGATGTATAATGTTACTATGTCATTAGGCAAAAAGGGGGAATATGCAGTACTCTCTCAAAGTGCATCAATAAATTGCCAAATGCAGGCACAGCAGACAGCTGCTGTCACTCTCACCATGGAGAGGTGACAACACGTTTGGGACGGAGCTGCCAATCTCAGATGGTTCCATCCAGAAGGTCCTTCCTAGCCTGAGATCTAATCACCAGATGTGGCCTTTCGTTGGGAAGGCCGGGCGAACGGGCTGTCTAGGCAACCGGAGGACTGTGTTTTTGAAACCCGAGCGTCGGCCAGATAGCAGACCCGGAGACTGCCTGTTTTCCTTTCCCATCGGCTCTCGGGGAGCATTTCATTAACTAATAAGCACACAGGGCACCGGAGGAGGGGGAGGGGGGGATGGATGGATGGAGGGGTCAAAGACGGAGGAGTGGGTTGGGAGGAGGGGACAAGGGAAAAGGCTTCCCAGGTAGAGTTCTGACTGACAGTGAATCCCAGCTATTTAGGAGGACACAATAGGGGGGTCTCGTGGGGAGGGGGGGGCGGTTCAGACTGGCGCCACCCTCTGAGCGTCGATAATCAGCGTAATTCGCCGAAATTAAAATGGAGAGAAATAATTTTTCGAGTTGGACGACGAACAAAAAATCTGTGTCAATCTCAAGAGTGTCGGTTAATGATAGTAGAAGATCGGATGGCCTAGAAATGTCTGAACGCGGTCGGAGGAGTGAAACTGAGTAATGCCAACGTCCCTCCAGAGGCACGGGGTGACAACAGCCGTGGAAGTTGTGCTGAAAACATCTCATCCACACTCTGGGTATCTGGCGCAATGTCTCAAGTGATATGAAACACTAAGCCCTCTCTTGGCAAGGGCCTACAAAAGCCAGGCCTAAAGGAGGGAGGTTAAAAGTTAAGTAGTAAAAGTAGTTAAAATAACATGAGAGAGACACACTACTGTGTGCGTGTGCGTGCGTGTGTGTGCGTGCGTGCGTGTGTGTGTGTGTGTGTGTGTGTATGTGTGTATGTGAGTGTGTGTGTGTGTGTGTGTGTGTGTGTGTGTGTGTTGGGGGGGGGGTAATGCTATCCCATAAGCAACAGAACAGCCATGTGAGGAAGAGAGGGAGAAGAGTGTGTTTTAGTGTGCATACAAAACGTCTAGCAGGCACACACTCTCATACTCAATACAAAGACTCATACAGTACATCTCAGCAAACCAAACAGAAGGACCGCTGCTTTTCCCTGGGCCAAGTGACTTTCAGTTTGCTCACCTGTCCCCCCTTCTGAACGGCACTGAATCACCTTTCGTGGGTTAGCTAGCCCATGTTGACGTTATACAGTAGGCCTAGTAGAGAATGACAATGCTATTCACTTAAAAAGGCATGAGAAATGACCACCGAACACCTAAGGATTTCTTTTATAGTGTGAATGAAGTTACTAAAATAGCCTTTCACACACTTTGTTAGAGGCCATAAATCCAATTTATAGAAAACTAAATCAGCAAATGACTATGTTGTAGTTCTAGTCTAATTTGTGGAGAGAAAAGTTATAATGGTGGATGCTAAGGATAGACACTCTGTGAGGCTGTGCTGTCTGATAACTCTGCTGTCTGATAACTCTACTGTCTGATAACTCTACTGTCTGATAACTCTACTGTCTGATAACTCTGCTGTCTGATAACTCTACTGTCTGATAACTCTACTGTCTGATAACTCTGCTGTCTGATAACTCTACTGTCTGATAACTCTACTGTCTGATAACTCTACTGTCTGATAACTCTACTGTCTGATAACTCTACTGTCTGATAACTCTACTGTCTGATAACTCTACTGTCTGATAACTCTGCTGTCTGATAACTCTGCTGTCTGATAACTCTGCCTGGGAGGCTGTGGGGCTATACTCTGATAACTCTGCCTGGGAGGCTATACTCTGATAACTCTGCCTGGGAGGCTGGGAGGCTCTGCTGTCTGATAACTTTGCCCGTGGCAGCAGAGGACAGGAGAGGGGATCTGGATGTCTGTCAGTAGAGGGGCTTAGACCAGCACTCCCTCTGTGCCAGCAGACCTCAGGCCACAGATTGAGGGGAATTAGCCCTCACTAAATGAGCTGTGTGTGTGTGTGTGTGTGTGTGTGTGTGTGTGTGTGTGTGTGTGTGTATATATATATATCATACACACACATATCTGTGTGTGTATGTGTGAGGGATTTTCCAACTCTCTTTTTCACCATACACTACCCCCACCCCCACCCCCACCCCCCACCCCACCCCAAGGACGAGAGGGGAGTAGTTCACCCCCCACCCCCACCCCAAGGACGAGAGGGGAGTAGTTGGGTGACATCCCACTGTGCTTCTCCTGAGAGCAGTCTTTGAGGGGAGTAATGTGTGCAAAGTTGCACTGAGCCACTCCACCTTATCACAGACAGGCTCTACATAATCAACCCAACAACAAAAGAACAAAACCACACCACTGCTTCAGTACAACAGTCAGACACAGATCACTACTGGGGATATCACAGGGGGGCTGCATTAACAAGTACTGAGGAGACATAAGTCCCAATCAAACTGAATTAATCACCATTCATGATAAATGCAAATATAGAAAAAAGTAAGTTGTTGAGGAAAGTATGATATAAGATTATTTAATACCGTACAAAATTCTAAGAACGTCAGTGATGTTAAATGTGTGTAAATGAGAGAACTAACAATTATATAAAGGAACAAATCTCCAAAGTATATAAAAAGAAAGATAACTCTGAGATCACTAACATAGTCTAACAAATTCTGACCGGTGACACAAAAGTAAAAGCATTTTATAAAAATCGAATGTTCCATGTATGGCCAACAGATGGCAGTATTTGACAGGAGCAGCCGGTTAGTCTCTCAGCATCACCCTTTTTTTTTTTTGCAAGGTAAGGAACTCAGCTACACTTTTTTGTGCAATTGAGTGGCCAATGAACAAACAAACAAGCAAGGTTCTTCATCTTATGCTCTCGTTCTTTGGAAATGTGTATTTTATTTTTTATCTAAAATTAAACAAATAATTAAAGGGACACTAAATATTCACATATATATTTTACCTCATAGTTATTATCTCAAACACCATACAAGTGTCTACATAATATCTATTACGTGTATATATATATAGCTATATATTATGTGAAAACAATTATCTATGTTATGTAGTAAAATGTATCTTTAAAATCTTAGAAAAAAAAGAAAGTATGACCTGGTATGGTGCTGGAGATAATGAATATGAGGTTATGCAACTTGGGAAGTGTCCCTTTAATAAAACAAATGAGCAGCAATGATATATAGCATCAGGCAACAGGTCATATCTTAAGCTATAGACAGGCAGCGACTAAGGACAGTCTTACATTTCACTGGATGATTCTAGCACACGTTAATTAGCTGGACTCTAAAAGGTCATTCAATCAATCTCACATGACTAGAAACCAGAGAAGTAGCTTGTTGTCCACATAGGATTAGACCAACAGGCCAATCTAATTGCCTGAGCAGTTCTAGCACTTCCTAAACAGAGGCTCCATCATCAGAACATCACCAGTGAATCACCATGTCAGGACATGGGAACGATTAGATCGTATCATAGGAGTTACATCTTGTGTTTGGCACTTACTAACAATAAATTAGAAAGAAGAGCCAACTTTGGTTACACAACCACACTAATGTACTTTACTTGTTCATGTCAGTGTCAATAGAGCATATGTTCAGTACAATGAGAATGTTCCTAAATTAAGCCTAAGTAATTTGGAAAAAAATAAATCAAAGCACTGAAAAGCTCAAATCATATTTTGTGCAAATCGCCTTCAATTGACACTCTCTTTGGACGGTAATAATTAGCTCCTAACCCTTCTAGCTTCCTGGGTGTCCCTGCTCGGTGATCCAGCCTTGCCTGACACACAAGCACTGTTGAGGGAGTGAGTGAGATGCAGGGGTAAGGGAGAAGAAGAGAGGCCATTGACTCTGTGTGTTAACAAGCTGGTAGAGACCTCACACCGTTTGAGGAACACGGGCTGAATTCAAACGGAGTGTAATATCCAAGCGTGTGCGCCCTGTCGCTGTCATCTCTTCTCATCATTCTGCTGAGAGGTGGGGGGAGGGAGGGGGGGGGCATTGTCTTGAGCCGCTGGGCCTCATTGCCATGGTTACCCGTCCCCTTTGTACCCCCGCTGATAAGAAGGGGGGGGGCTGAAGGATTAGGAAGCAGGCGTCGGGTACAGAGTGACAGACAGGAGCTCTGGGAGTCAGGGAGTGATTTGTGAGGGGTTGATCTGAAATGGTGTAGTGCGTGCGTGTGTGGGTGCGTGCGTGGGTGCGTGGGTGGGGGGCTGTGGTCTCTAAAAAGACAACTGCCATACGGTAGTAGGCTGTAGCTCAGAATACAACCTGATAAGTAAGAAACCTGAAATAAAAGATTATACAAACCCTTCCCATAATACAACAGCTGAGTGTTAAAAATACAGCTCAATACTAAACAACGTGTTCAGGACGAGGGCTTACTTAGACAAGACGGTGTTATTCAGTCTCATGACGGAGCTTATTTAGTTACTTAGCGATGGGTGCAGCTGTTTTGACAGAGCTACATCACATTATTTATTCAACCCCGGCTATTTAGATTAACATCTGGAAATGCATTCTTATTTCACACTTTTGACAACAACTGGCGGACCCCCGCCATATTTGTGTGGTGAGGCGAGCGAGGAGAGGACAGGCTGTGCTATTTGTGTGGCAAAACAACGTCCAATACAGCATGAATAATGAGACCTCATCATTCTTGGCATTCTCGGAGTGCGTCTATGATGACTAATAGCGGAGCCTTTGACTGTGGACAGGCTGTTGTCTGCTGTTCTCAGGGTCAAACAAACACGACCGTATCATATTTTATACAACAGGTTGATCAAATCAAGCATTGTGATTGGCCCAGAAGCATTCCAGCCTTTCCAATATCCATGATATCACCGCGACAAGCTCATCACTCTTCACTATGACCACATCACAGCTGTCCTGACATCCACAATATAGCACACCCAAGAGTGTATTATTGCTTAATGTGCTGGTGAAGTGAATGCATCATAGGGTTGGACGGCTTTACGATTAAACCGAAAACAATAGCAACGGTTTTTACCAAAACCATCATAAAACCAGACTTTTGATTTTTTTTACATTTAATCACAATGTCATAAATTGCTATATGCCTATATAATAAACGCCATAAAGTGTGTGGTTGAAGATGCTATGAAAGTGATTTTTGTCAACAATGTCATTTGTCAATAAATTAACTGTCTAAAAAGACGTGTCACATGACAGCTTCTCCTCAGAACGGAGAATTAGGGAACAGTGTTGCCTAATTGGGCGTATTCCCGCCCTATTGGGCTACTTATGATCACACTGGGCGGTTTTTAGACTGTGGTTAGGCTGGAAATCAATCCCATCTGGCAACACTGTTACGGAAGCGAGATGCTCCCTTAAAAAAAAAAAAGAGTGTATGTTACGAGTCCTTCCGATGACTGATAAGGTGAACAAGATTGTTTTTCTGGCAAAAAAAACCAAATAGTCTTACAGACTAAATAGACTAGTCTTGATGCAACTTTCATGCCCACTGTGATGGGGTACATTGCAGACCGCTACACATGGCTATGGTCTATGAAAGGCCGAAACCTCTCGCAATAACATCGGACGGCGCATTTGATGAAGGATCAAATGGAAGGAGATTAATTAAGTGACTATCGGAGATAAATCACGGAACATGTCAACATATTACTACTTCGGGACCCGCAGCCAAAGCCAATCACAAAAGCCAGGTAGGCTTACCTGTGTGTGCGCATTAAGCTGTGTATTAATGGATGGTATACGGTTTGCATATTCACTGCTGTTTGGCTGATTAATTACTGGTTTGGTTGAGTTGGTTTTGGAGTGCTGGCATTATCCTGGTTGGGCAGACTCTCGGTGCTGTGTTGTCTAGATGCTGTCAAATAAGGAATCTCTGTCTCTTTGAAGTTGCCGCTGCTGATGTGAACATGATGTTTGCTGGTTGAATTTCCTTTCGGTCTACGGATGCGTCTTATAAGTATTGAAAAGAAATCGCATTCCAGCGACCACTTACATTTGTGAAACTATGAAGTAGCCTAATTGTGTTGCGACTGTGCTTCCGGTGTTTTCGGCATGAATGTATTGTAGTAGTATAATAGGGCTCCATTATTTGAAATTGACGGCTCAACAATGTCATTTTGAATCCCGGTTAACCGGTTATTTTCGTTAACGGTTTCTCGGTTTCCAAAATTGGAAACCGTCCATCCCTAATGCATCACAACCATAGATTGCCATGACAGCAAAGCTGTCTGGGGACAAACATAGCACATACATAAGCTTGTATTGCTAACTCCATAGGAGAATTATAAAGCTATGATATTTTTGAGCGTGATCAAATAATATCAAACGGTATTTGATATTTGAGACGTGTACTGGTACAAGTGGCTGACGTGACTAGTCACTAATATAGCTGAAAAACTACTTTTGAAAATAAATCTTCTAGCCTGCTCAGTCTTTCACACTGTCACCATTTCTGGGATGATGGGGAAAGCCATATAATGAACACTAGTTAATGTTATTACGGCGGAATCAAGTTTTACAGCCAATTGTCATCTGCTGCTCCTCGCCTGTGGAATGCTCTGCCCCATCATGTCAGATGCTGGCGGTGTTAAGGCCTTGGGAAAAACTCACCTGTTCAGACAGGCTTATGGTTATAGATTTTTATTAGCTAGTTCTTTTCTATTTTTCATATTCTTGACATGTTAAGTGCTTTGAGTCCATGAGAAAGCGCTATACAAATTGTATTATTATTATTATTATTATTATTATTCATTCTGTTACAGAGCTACACACTTTTTTGAGTGTGACCACCACTGACCTTCCAATTGACCAGCATAATTAAATTCAGACGTTGTCTTTTCGAACGAGAACCACATCTGAACATAAACATGGGAGGGTAGGAATGATAGGAACGATTACAATATCATTGCTTAATATAATTTATAATCAATTTGAACTAGGACGGGCAGACATTATATATATATATAGGCCTAATATATATATATATATATATATCTTAGAGAAAATAGTCTGTAAAGTGCTTAAACATGTTTCTTTGTTTTTTGGATATTGCCCAACCGATTTAAACTCAATTACTGTACCTCAACTTGAATTTAACCAGGGGATTTTTTTATTTGGCCAATTGGTGACACGTAACACAGTGTAGCATTATCAGTTATGATGGTTCTACAACTGGCCAGAGTCTGCTCCATCAACGTCAATACTCTCTCGCCCTGACAACAGACAGATAACAGTATAGCGCCAGCGTAATTACATAGCTGTAGCATAGTAGTATACATGAAATTTAAAGTGTTACCAGCCAATCAAAATTAATGTCTGTTTTTTTCATATTTCATATTGATTGATGCTTTATGATCAATAAAGCATCAATCAATCATAAATGCAGCCAGACAGTCTGTGTGTGTGAGGTGACAGGTGACAGGTGAGCTGACCTATGAGGCCGTAAGACAGGTCTGTGTGAGTGTGTGAGGTGACAGGTGAGCTGACCTATGAGGCCGTAAGACAGGTCTGTGTGAGTGTGTGAGGTGACAGGTGAGCTGACCTATGAGGCCGTAGGACACAGGGGTGCAAACAGGTGATGGCCCAAAAAGGTGACACATTTTTTTGTGGCTAACCTTAGGGGGGGGGGGGGATAGCGCGAGCACTAATGGTGTTAAATAGATATCGCTAGCACTAACGGTGGTCTAACAATGATGCGTGTGTAAGTAGCAGCAGCCCTGACCTCAACACCTGCAGAATTACTTCTAAAACAGTTTACCGTGACTGTGTTCTCTATGCTGTCTGGAACTGTACCTAGCTCCCTGAAGCTAAACGTTATTTCAACTGCAGCAGAGTTTAGCAGACAGGGAGATCTACACAATTCACATGGATGACCTATTTTGAGATAAAAACGGCTAATTTAGCAGAAAGGTGACAAGTTTGCACCCCTGAGGACAGGTCTGTGTGAGTGTGTGAGGTGACAGGTGAGCTGACCTATGAGGCCGTAGGACAGGAACTTGTTGACAGAGGTGAGGGCCAGGCCTGTGATGGGTCCAGTGGTGTCCTCAGAGCGTACCACCTCCAGGAAAGGCCGCAGGAACACATTGGGCTCCACATCCGGAAGCTCTGAGGAGGAGGAGGAAGAGAGAGAAAATGTTATCAATTGTTAGTGCCCCATATTAGTAACCAAAAGCTCCATATGACTGAAATCAGTACCGATGACAGACTGACAAGACTTTTTTAAAGACATAAACGTCCCAGAGGTGGCAGGTCAGCCAACACTGAATACAGCACTACCAGCAATAAAGGTATTGATAGAATATTTCTCCTTCGGGAGAAAACAGAACTGGCCGTATTTCAGTTTGTTAACATTCAACAATCAGTGCCATATCCAGGTACAAGAGTGCTGTGTCTGACTGGGGGTCTCAAAAAAAGGAAGGGAAAGAATCATTTGTAAAGCCACGTAGGCTTTCAGCAAAGTAGCAATTGAGGCAATAACGAGTGCAGCAAATAGACATGTCTGTCCTCTATCTGTAATTTTACACTATTTTTTTTTCTTTATGTTTTTATGCAACCAGAAAAATCTGCTGTATTATTTTTCATGCATAATGGTACCCCCAAAATCTGCTGTATTATTTTCCATGCTTAATGGTACCCCCAAAAATCCAAACAATGCAAGGTCTCAGTAGGCTTTAGCCCCTTTATGTTATGTTGTGCACAAACATGTGTAACAGTGTGGTCAACAGCTCAGTGGTAGGAGTCTCTCTCTGCCTTTAATATGCTTCCCTCTCTATAAACGCCTGTGTAAACAGCTCCAGTACCCCAGGGCAGATCAATGGGGAATTAGCTGCCCAGGAGGTTGTAACCTTCTCCCACTGCTCCAGCACAGTAAGATGGGAACATTGGGGGGTGGGGGGGGGATAGCGAGAGAGAGAGAGAGAGAGAGAGAGAGAGAGAGAGAGAGAGAGAGAGAGAGAGAGAGAGAGTGTGTGTGTGTGTGTGTGTGTGTGTGTGTGTGTGAGTATGTGTGTGTGTGTGTGAGTATGTGTGTGTGTGCATGAGTGAGTATGACGGAGAGAGAGAGAGGGAGAGAGAGAGAGGGGGGGAGAGAGAGAGAGAGGGAGAGGCATTCAAGAGCCGCCTTATTCACCTTGGCAGCACACGGTATCTTATTACAACTCAATTTCCAAAAGCTCTTTTTTAAGGCAGCTGTGTAGGATGTTGGATTTAGTATTAATGAAAATGACTGTAGAGTGACTGGACTGGGGGGGTGTAGTTGGGGGTGGGGCGGAGATGCTAGCATCTCAGTAGTGGTCATAGTGACTGGAAAGAAATCCCATAATGACCCACAGCAATGCTTCTCTGTTTACATATTCCAAAGTGAGAAGATGACAAAAGACAATTGAATTGGAGACCGACTGGAATGGCTAAATTAAAGAATAAACCCAGGTTACTTCAAAGGGCCGTCCAAACTGTAGAGGAGGACGCACCAAATCGTCCTCTCAATAAATTGGCAGAGAAAGGCAGTTTGCTTGGCGTCTTGCGATGGGAAAGCACCTCAGGCAAATCTATAGAGGCGTGGGTAAAAGCTCACTCTGATGGTAACCCAGAGTGAGAGAGAGGGAGGGGAGGTCGAAAAGGGCTACAAAATCCAAACCAGGTAAAACAACAACGGTCAAATTAGTGCAGTCACGAACAGCGTTTTGGGGTGTTGTGTCGAAAATACTGCTTGCCGCAGCAATACCACACGGATTAGTACTTCCTCTTGAAACAGCTACTCTACACACGAAAAAAACAACTGACAACTTCAAAGGCAGAGAAGAGCCTCCATCAATTGCCAAGAGTGCACATGTGACCGCCACGCATTAACTTGTGATATCCAATACCCCCGCGGCTTGTTTGGATATCAAATATGTAATAATTTGGAAATTTCCACACTCCCTTCATCGGCCTCCAGGTTGGTTTTAGACTTGCTTCCAAAAGCAAATCCTCTCCTCCTTGCATTTTCTTTTCTCTTTTTTTTCGGGGGGGGGGGGGGGGCTTGGTGTTTTCTTTGTATTCTCCATGAACACGCTCAATGCACCTTTGATGGGGGAGATCCATTTGGTGTAAATTTAGCGACAATGTAGCAGTATCTAAAGGAACAATGGTCTCAAAGAACCCTTGGTTCACCTCGGTGCCCCATGGAAATGAATTCCCCCCCCCACCCCCATCAGATATCAAGGACAAAATAACAAAAACAAAACGAACGAATCAACGAAAAGAAAACATTGGTGTCAACTTCAAAAAAGAAAAAGGCACTCTCTGTTGTGTTTCAATCATCCCAGAAAACTTTTAAAAGGGGGTCTTAGTGTCCATGACTTTACAGTGAGAAAGGCAGGGGCCAGGGGGGGGGAGACTGTTCAAATTAATCTGTCAATAGAGGTTGATAAAGACTTCATCAGAGGCAATCACCCAGTAAGTGCCATTGCTGCGTCTCAAAGACTCTCAGATTGGAGAACTCAATTGTGTTGTATTGATCCAGCTGGCCATCGGTGAACAGGGGGCTTGCACATCAGCTGGGCCTCGCCCTCTCTGGCTGGAGATCTTCTTAAATAAAGGGCTAAACATGGGCTCTGTGCTTCAGCTCAATCTCCAGAGCTTGTGGTGAGAAATAAATAAAGATGGCCACAGCCATAACCAGGTTGACCTCTGGCTGACATTACACAAAATAAAAAAGAGGGATTAAAGCTGCTCTCCCATCCGTGCGTGCGTGCGTGCGTGCGTGCGTGCATGCGTGTGCGTGTGTGCGCGTGTATTACAGTATATCTCAATTTAATGACTTAAAATCAAATGTCCCGCAAATAATTTCTGAGGTTCCGTCGTACTATTTTATTTCTAACACCACAACGTCTCTAGATTAGAAAACGCTTTTCTGCGGCTGGTAGAAACCGTGTGGTGCGAACCTTAGTCCGTCCTCCTGACTGTTTGTGATGTGGGCAGCCATGTGTGGCCTACCTCTGCAAACCTCCCCGGCAGAGAGGAGGGGGGAGAGGCTGAACCTCTGCCCCCAGGAGAACACCTCAGGATGAGGGCAGCTCGGGGCCATCTAACACATGCACATCCATTGGCAGTGGACCAGAAAGGGCTTAAAACACAGGGAATACCAGGAGGAGCTGAGGCCTAGACTGCAAAGTAATGTAGTACGAGAGAGAAAAAGAATGAGATTCAAGACACGTCCGTTAGAAGTCCTTCTTAGGCCTATTAAACCGAAGGATTCAACAACTACTGTAAGAACTAGGCCTCGCCCTAGTCCAGGGGTCAGCTATCTGCAGCTCTGGAGCCGCATGCAGCTCTTTTGCCCATCTCCAGTGGCTCCCTGTGGCTTTGACCACAAATTATATAGAAATGAACAACGGTTATTTAAATTTTTTTACATTGTCATTTAGCATTGTTGTAAGTGATTCCTACATTGTCCAATTGTAAAAATGTGTAGCATATACACCGAATTTAATTAATGTTGTAATACTTCGTGAACTAAAACATGCGTCAAGGCGTACCTACATTAACCACACAGCGCCTTTTCTTCTTATTTTTGTAGAACGTCAATACTGGTAGCTAATAGCCAACGATGGCTAATAGCTAATTAATAGTTAATAATCTTGAGTCTCTCTAGTTATGGATTCCACATCCAGAAAAAGAAAAGTCGCAGAGGAAAATAGAGAATTTAATAGTGCTTGGCCAGATGTGTTTGCTTTTATCGCTGTTGGCTTACCGGTATACTGCGGAGAGAAATTTGCTTTTTTGTGTAGCGTACACCCCTATTGACTACTGTAGTGTATCATATTGCATTTCATTCTATTGTACTTTGCACAGCATTTTGCACTATTGATTACACTGTAGTACGACTACCATCACTTCATTACTTTATCATTACTTATTTTACTTTACTCTTTGTATCTTGCTGCAATGCTAATGTTGAATGTTACTCTTCAGTACTTGTACATTGGATGTAATAAAATAAGTTCTGATTCTGAGATAAGGAAGTAACCAAGCAGCCATTGCATCCAGTTTCATTAATTGTGCTTGGTCTACCCCTTGTTGTGAATGTGACTGAATCAACCCAGAGAAAACTGAATTCATGAGAACCATGCATTAGGGCTCTGCAAACAAAAAGCCAATTTTCCAAATGGTACAGTGGTGTGTGTGTGTGTGTGTGTGTGTTGTCAGCGGGTGAGAAAGCGAGGGACCGAGCTATTCAGAGCAGCACATGATTACAACACCAGAAATACAAACACTGCTTGCCTGTGGGCACTGGGACCGGCGGCCCTTTTGTATTTGCTTAATTTAATCACAAAAGGATGAATAACTTAATTTGTCAGACTGCTGTGTCACATATTTTACAGTCATACACAGGGGGGCCGCTGCCTGCTGACAGTCTAACCCCTGGCCCCTCTCTCTCCACCTTTAAGATCCTCTTCTCAGTCACAGTGACGGCTCATCTGCCCAAATAACACACTTCTAACGCTAACCGAAATAACACACTTTTATAAACACCTGCCGTCCAATGGAAGAACGGTTGGATAACCCTGAAGTATAGCCTAGTTCACTGATATCCCCTGATATCATGGAATCATTCTGATATGATTTGAATTGAGAGATTGTCAAGAGGAGAACGGAAGCTGCTCGGGGGGGGGGGGGGGCTCTAGTTTGTGAATGGGAGAAGAGGGAGCCAAAAACGTGAAGTGTGGAATGTGTGTATGATATGTAGCAGATTTATGACAGCGGGCATTGCACACATTCTGCTCTTCTCATCCGTCCATGTCCTGACATGTTAAGACTCTTGGCTCCACGGGCTAAAAAAACGGCCATTTAATATAACGCCTTTCTGGGCTGAACTGGGCCCCGCTCTGTGCGCACGCATGTGTACGCGTGTGTACTGTATGTGTTTCTGCGGGCACAAAACATAGCCAACTTGCAAATGGACCCTCACTGTAACAATCAGCTGGAGAGAAAAATAAATAAACAGCAGACCTGTGAAATCCCTGTGTCTGAGAGCAGCGCCACGCGCACGCAGACACACACGAGAGACGGTCCACAGGCGCAGTGAAAATTACCTTGAAAGAAAATGACACCCTGGGTGATGGGAGGGAGGGGGTGAGGGTTAGTCACCCTGTGACTGGCGCAGCAGCCCAAAACCAAACACTGATGGTTATTGATCTAGGGCCCCCCCCTCCCTCAGAGTCCTCCTAGCACAGGGCTCCTAATGCTGAGGGCCGGCTAGGCTAAATGAAATCCGGGGAGAATGTTCATCCTTGCGCTGGAGGTCCTGGATGACAGTCTTATCCATCTGCCGGGAGAAGTTTGATGCATGTCAACTCTCCGAGCCACCCCCCCCACCCCTACATCTTGTGTCCCCCCCCCTTCCTCTTTTTTCTTGAAGGAAATTGGCAGTTGTCGAAAGGGGCAATTAGGATGTAACAACGCTATGGAACTCCATATGGTCGTTTTGTCTCCAACCCACAGCGGTATTTTATAGATGCTCTGAACAATGCCTCGGCACAACCTAAACAGGCAATTTAAAAGCCCCAGAGAAATTAAAACTTTTTCCAAGTGCTTCGGAAGTAACTCACTGTAGCTTTGGCAGGGCATCCATAGAAGAGATTGTAATGGGGAATAGAGTAGTTTGCATTTGTATACATACACCTTGTCTGTTGCACAGGGGCCAGCAAAGACAAGACTACAACCCATGTGGTATGAATGCGGACTGAACCAAAAGGCATGCATGGCAAATATTAAATTACAGAGCTACTATTGAGTATTTACTGGACCACTAGTTTCAATGGAAAATCAATAGTTTACTATGCTTTCAATTTAAGAAGGAGCTGAAACTGTCTATAGTATATAGCCGTCATATACAGTGCATTCTGAACGTTTTCAGACCCCTTCACATTGTTGTCTTATAGCCTCAATTTAAAATTGATTAAATTAAAATAATTTGCCATCAATCCACACACAATACCGTAGAATGACAAAGTGAAAACACTTTTTTTTGAAATTTCAGTAAATGTAAGTATTCAGACCCTTTGCAATGGCACTAATCTAGTGTGTAACTGATAAGATATTCATTCCAAAATGACAAACTATTGTTCTTGCATTAAGATGGACACAATTCAACTTATTTGTTATTTGTTGATGAACAAAAACAACAAAGAAATTAGCATTTTAGCTCATTTTAAGAGCGTCATAACAAAGGGTCTGAATACTTACGTACATTGGGTATTTCCTGTATTTTCAATACATTTACAGAAATTTCCAAACACGCTTTGTCATTCTGGGGTGTTGTGTGTGGATTGATGGCAAATTATTTTAATTTAATCCATTTTAAATTGAAGACGTCTGAATACTTTCCGAATGCACTGTACATCAATTCAAGCCTCAAAATTAACAATAAAAAGTATAAAAACCATAACTTAGACATGACGCCCCTACTTTCTCTGGTATATCAAACCACACCTCCAAGAAACAAATCCCATTCTCAGTGGCTTTTCTTTTTTTTCCCAGCAAAATCAGTCCACAATTCATATGGTCATACAATATAATTATTTGCATATACAAGCTTGACAGATATCTTAGCAAGTTCATATTTACTTCCTGAAATAGTCTCATAATGAAAATGCCCATTTCACATATTTACAAGTAAATATAAGTAAACATTATCCTAGATCATACGGATAGGATCATTAAGGGGTATGACAATGTTATGTCTATTTGTTGAAGACCTAAGGCTAATATAATGAACAACATACATTCTAAGAGAAGAAATGAGAGCAGGGATGAGAACAGGGATGAGAGCAGGGATGAGAGCAGGGATGAGAACAGGGATGAGAACAGGGATGAGAACAGGGATGAGAGCAGGGATGAGAGCAGGGCTAAACACGTACGGCCTGTTGATGTTCTCTGCAGGGGAAGCCCTTTGTGCCTGGAGGTGGCTTTGTGTCATCACCCCTCCACTTGTCCTCCCGTTGCAAGCCGTGAACAGAGGTTGAGGCACCAGAGTGTGTGTGTGTGTGTGTGTGTGTGTGTGTGTGTGTGTGTGTGTGTGTGTGAGACTGTGAAAGTGACAGCACAGCATAAACTTTAATTGACAGAGATAAAGAAGAGGGCATGTTTGGTCTCCCTAATCCGGCCAGTCATTCATGCGCTCTCTCCTCCTCTTCATAATAGCTCTCATCTTTCAGCAGACCACGTAACACAGGCCCCCCTGGCCACCAAGGCTTTGTCTGCAACACCTTGGGCCCTGATATTAAAGAAGGCTAAAGACCAAACAAACAACACACATCATTGGCCAGCACCTCTGACCCACAGGGCTCTGTTCAAAGGTGTCTGTAGACCTCAGTATTGACTACTAAGATAGCCAGAATACATGGAGCTAAAGAAAGGACAATTCAAACATGGACCTCTGCAATACATAAGATAAAAGAGTTGATGGAGTGACTGTGTTTGTAGGCTGTGTTGTATGTGAATGTAACCTGTAATTGTTGTATTATTATGATTTTATGATATACCAAATATAGTGTAATGAAGAACTATGGGGGGGGGTGGAAGGGTTATCGGGGGGGGGTTACCGACACTTATTTTGTTTGGTGTAATAATGTGAGTTTTTCCTGTGTACTGTTTTGCAATAAATAATTGATTACAAAAAAAAAGTATTGACTACTAAGACAAATAGGAGCAGAGCTGGCTAGGGAGATACGCCAGATTATATGAGAGAGAAAGAGACAGGCTTGGGGAATGTGAGCCACACATTTAACCACACTTAACTGTCAATAGATGAACAAGAAGAAATGAATCTTTTCATCTGATTGGTAATGAAAATAAAACGTTGTGCTGCTTTTAGTGGGCAAAATATCAAGGAAAGTATAAAGTATATCAGTCACACATTTCTAATGGACCAGGCTTATTAAACACCAATGTCAGGGCTGCTTCCAGTATGTGGAGAAATAAAACGTTTTTTCTTCTTTTCTTTTTTTTTAAGAAAAAAGAAAACCCAGTGCATTCAAAAAGCATGACTTCATTAGAGAAACCTTGCCTTGGCCGGGGCCAGCCAGGGCCACGTTGTGCTGGCTTGCACCTGTTGTCCTGTACATAAAATTTATTTTCTATGCTGCATACTTTGCACAGAAGCCGCATTATTCCAGCCGGGCACTGGGCAGGCCCCAGCGTCCAGTTAATGTGTTTCACAGCCTGCCGTCGCCCCTATGATGGATGGACATACTTTACGCTCAATCAACTTATAAATAACGGATGTTTTATCATGCTGAATTAAAACATTTGAGAGAGGGGGAGGAAAGCACATCCAGTTCCGTTCTGTGTGTGTGTGTGTGTGTGTGTGTGTGTGTGTGTGTGTGTGTCTGTGTCTGTGTTTGGAAATGCTTCCTAAAAGATGCACAGCCAAAGCAATCTCTGTCTAATGTCAGCCCTGCTTGAAATGCTATAAGAAAAAACCTAATATTTGAATTCATTAATTGTCATTGATAGTTGAAAATGTGTTTCAGCTCTAACTGTTTATTCCATCTCTCAGCTAACACATGAATTCATTACGTTCAGATCCTCATGAAACATAGGCCTATAAACTTAATGCTGTTGATCACTGCGATACGGCCCCTGCAATCTAATCCAATTCAATCCATTTTATTCTCGATGGTGAAAGTGCTAGCTTGTGGTGCCCTTCAGGGGAGATGGTCTTGTATTATCACCTCTATTTCCAGAAAAACAAACAGTGAGAGCAAGACACAGAATTTCCATCTGATCCTTTGACCATGTACCCTTGCCGATCCGGGGGCACATCTTGGGAAAGATCTGTGTGTGTGGGGGGGGGGAGATAAATCGGCACACATGCTCCGGCTTGGACTAGATTTCACACCCCTCCTGCCATCCACAACTGCACTGAAGAATGAGGGGGTTGAGAGAGAGAGAGAGAGAGAGAGAGAGAGAGAGAGAGAGAGAGAGAGAGAGAGAGAGAGACAGAGAGACAGAGAGAGAGACAGAGAGAGAGAGAGAGAGAGAGAGAGAGAGAGAGAGAGAGAGAGAGAGAGAGAGAGAGAGACAGAGACAGAGAGAGACAGAGAGAAAGAGAAAATAACTGAATGAGAGCTAGCGAGGACAGAATCTATGGGGAGAGAGGGAGTGAGAGAACAAGCAGGGAGGGGGGAATGGAGGGATGGAGTGATGAGGAGAAAGAGAGACACACAAATGGGGGAGGGGGGGGTTCCTCCCCCTTATTTGTTTCACCTGCTGCGTTCCTTCAGCTCTCCACTAATTGTATTCCCTGGAGTATGAGAGAATCCTGCAACCACTCACTGTAGCCTTAGACATCAGGCTACAGCTACTGTGTTACAAAGACACCATACCCACACCACCCCACAGACTCTGTTTTTGAGTGTTAAATTATTCCTGTAGTGTAGTCTATCCCCTGCCTTTTCTAGTTTAGATCACCAGCAACAGGTGATCAATATAAACGGTGATCTTAGTCTTTCTCTCTCCCTTTTCCTCTTTAGCTACCCTTCTATCCCTCACTCATTCTCACTGCTTAACTTGATATCATAAGGACAGGAAACATATCCATCCAACAAAGTCAAGCAGTCGCTTCGAGTGTAATGTTCAGTCTCTGAATGTAGAGGAGTCGGGACATGACAATAAATACAACACTCTCACAGAATGAACCCGTCAAGGTGAATTATAGACTCAGAGAGCTCTGGCTCCTCTCTGCATAGTTCCCTTCTGGAGTGGACTACTACTGAATTATCTCCATAGCTAGCTTGTAGGGGGGCAGCTGTGTTAGCATGGCTGTGCTCACTAAATGAGGGCGGGTGAAAAATAAACTGATGACTAATTCACTGCAAAGGATAATTAAACGCTTTTTATTATGAAAGAAAAGGCGAACGTGTTTGTAAATAGTAAGAACAATGTAATGAGAAGAGGATAATTTAGCACAAGTTGTCTCAGAATGCAATAGCAAGTTAATTTCAAAGATGATCAGCCTCCTAATGGTCAAGTTCAGCCCAGAGTCCTGCAGTTCCCTTACATTGTCAGCAGTCTATGGACAGAATGCTATCCACTCCACTCTCCGTAGCCACTGTCACAAATCTGCTAATATTAGCACTTTCTAACCAAAAAGTGCTCACACTGTCATGTCCAAATTATCTCAAACTCTTGGCAAATGCTGGCAAATATACAAATGCTATTTAATGGTATTGACTTTGGCCATTGGTTTTTAAGTGGCTGCATAAATAAACCTAAGGAGACCCCCACCGTCCAAAACTGTCTTTCTGGAGAAGACCCTCTCCGGAAGTTTATTTTCTCCCTTCTCCAAGTTCTCAAAAGCGGATGCATTATTTCCAGACATACCGCATTAGCTGCTACGGATGGCTCGTGACCAAAAAGAGGTCTCTTCTGAACAGAAACACCATGCAGCTGAGCTGCAGGTACGAGAGTGTGCAGCATGCTAATGAAGACAACAGAGGAGAAACATGATTCAGTTGAAAGCCACTCGTTCTTTTCATCCCTGCCTCTTTACTCAGCCCAAACCGCTCATTTGAATGTAACCATTCACACAGAGCTTCATCAGTATTAATAGTCTGATACCACTGTATTTAGACGTGATGCGCTCTTTATACCCGGCCAGCATTGACAGCAAATCCTCCATGTGTGTTTAATAAATCGCAGCAGTTAGGTAGGAAGGCTTAGTCTCAAGTCACCTAATGACTATATTATGAGCCGCAGCATTAAGAGGGATTAATACTAATCTTGGCTGTTTCAGTTTACTGTGGGCTGAAGGGGTGGGTGGGTGGAGAGGACAACGGACCGCCGTGCCCCCACCCACAGCCAGTTAGTCAGGTCCTAAACTAAGCAAAAGCACATTAATGAGGCGCTTTCACATGCTGGTGTCCGTGGGGAGAGGACTAGCCAATTGCGCTATTACCATCACTAATCATTCGCCTGTGAACTGTTTAGCCAGTCTAGGGCGCACAGATGAAATGTCTCCCTGGCTAGCCCTGTGCTCTGTCCAGCTGGAATAAACACCCAAACAAACAGAGGCCGGGACTCGGCACACAGAGCTAAAAGCCTCCGCAGCCCGGGGAACTGGGAGGGACTCGGGAAGCTGAGGGACTCCGTGCAGCACCACACCCTGGGTTAGCCTTGCTCTGCTAGAGGCACCTTATACAAGTTTACGGAGCAACGGGGATGAGGGGCGAATGGGTTGAAGTCAACCAAAACATAATAGAAATATTCTTACTATTCATACTAACAGCTATATTCTAAATATATCAAGAATTGATAGAACTAAAAATGTACCGGTTCTCTTTTTGTCAATCACAAAAGCAATCCAGTGATATGACGAGGAAACCCCATTTCCGTTACTATGATGTGCATCTGACTAAATGCAAGATTTCATAAGTTTAATGTTTCATGTTCTCAGAAGACATGCACGTTGGGGCACCAGCAAACGTGTCACGTAGCGTGCATATGGGTCAGCTACCCTTCTCCATGGAAACGGTGGTTACTTTAGACAACAGAGGCTTGTGAGGGAAATTTCTGTCCTGCGATGCCACATGGGCTCCATGGTGGGGAAACATTAAAGCCTATCGGGTTTATCCCCACTGGGACTCTGAAATGTCCCGCTCAGAGTGGCTGGAGATGCCCCTGGTCGGCTTAGCAGACCAAGGCGACAACTGTCATAAATTACTCCCCTGTGGGTCCACATGTCTGAGATACTGTAACCGGCTTTGGGGAAATGCAGGGGCCAAGGGCTGGGCAGAGGGGGTGAGAGGGCACGATATATGGCCCGCAGCCTCTTGGCATGAGGTATACCCCTTACCCCCTGCCACAGTGGGAGGGACAGAGACAACACTGCACACTTCCCTACAGCTTTCCAACAGGAGACAGGATCCTTCAGGTTTCTTTATTTCCTCTGCGGTTTGTGCAGAAGGCCAGCTGAGATGTTGAGGAGGAAAAAAAACAGAATCACTACGGCAGTTCACATGGCAGCCCCGGTCTAGTGATGTATAAAGTGCACTTCCCTGGGGCTTGCTGTTTGTCATAAAACATCTCTCAGCACATAATTTAAGTAAACCGGAGACGCGTAGGAGAAAAAAAAGAGGGGAAAAAAGGAATACAAACACAGTTGACAAAATTGGCGTTTCAGTCTAATACTGCGGCAGTTTGCCAGAAGTACAGTAATTTTAAACCGGGCTGTGTTAAGTGGCTCCAAGATACTACAGGGTAATGTCAGACAGCTGAGCAAATGGGATTGGATCCAGCAAGTGCATTATCTTTATGAATTCATGACAAAATTCCGCTCTGACAGCAACGTCGGGCTAGGTGTTTGTAAACACTTGGGGCTGCTCTCACACAAGAATGTTGAGGAGCAAAAACATACTAACAGAGAGCTATTCTCGCTCCTACAATTTGTAGCCTCTTCTAATATCACTTCTACCTTCCGCCCTGTCAGCTGCAGATCCAATGCCATCTAGCCTTAGAATTTACTATCAGACCCTTAAGCTCATTAGAACTCTAGCAGACTTGACTTGAGCAGAACATAAAGAGTATAAAGACATTCAACATGATGAAACAGAATCTATAGGTTTCTGGAGAATGTTTCCAGTTTTGGTTGAATACCACAAAATGATCCAGAAAAAAAATGCTTTAAAATACAAAACAGATTTGGGTTGTGTTTCTGAGAGATATCTTGTTGCCAACCAATTTGGTATCTTGCTATGATACATCATGTGGATCGCAGAGCAAAACGTTAAAATAACATGCTTACATTACAGCCTTTAAAAGGATTAGCTCCAAACCACAAAATACAACTCCTCACACTCACTCACACTCCCCCTTGTCCAACATTAGAAACAAAGTGAAAAATGGTCAGCGCTGATGCATCAATAGTTTCACCACTATGCCTATATCAGGTTTAAAGCACTAAAAGCTCAACCAGTCTCTTAAAAGGGGATATCATATCTCCCATTTTAGGGATATGGATTGCACATATCATCTCTGTATTTTCCCCATTTGTTGATGTTTGCTTTTTCAAACCCACGGCAGAATTTGTTCCCATAAAGTGGGTTTTTGCAGTGTGCTGCGTCTCCACCGAGCCCTGCCCATTCTGCACACGCAAGGCTGCGCCTATCCGATCCGACTGGCATCACTGCCATGGAATGCTGAAGTCCACATTTTTCCCATTCAGCAAGGAAAAACGGCCTTTCAAAGGCAATCAGCTAGAAATGTTGCTTTGTTTTTATTTTCCACTGAACTTCCTGGAACCTATTATGGAGCTGTCAGGGATGTATATTTAGCTATGGCAACACAGGGCCTCCTCGCCCCCTTGCGCCACTGGTCATGTCACCTCTGATAAACAGAAAAACAATTGGCAATGCCTTTTGTCACCTTTAAAGAAAATGGCTGTGGGTGTGGGTGTGCGTGTGTAGTGTAGTGTGCGTATATACACACACAAGTGCGAGAGAGACGTGATCTGTCAGACGAATAGAGACAAAGGTGGGGCATCTCTCTGTGGCGAGTAATGTGATGGGTGGTTGGCTAAACATGACCCACATATATTCATCTCTTGTCTCCTGACACCACCTGATGCTGCATTCGGACAATGCTGCACTCCAACACTCTTAATAAAGGACAGACAAGACTAAATGCAAGTCACTCATCGATTGTGTGACTACTTGAGAATACCTGTCACAACTTCTATTTCCCTAGACATGATCCCTCTTCAATGTGTCCTGCATGTAATGGCCTAGCGCATCTGTTGAGGGGTAGCTGAATGGGATGGATTATCCTCTATGCAGCTGTACATCTGTGGCTCAAGGATGAAACAATGACATAAATGTCTGACATATAAACATGGCCGATGGTAATGCAGACACATTTTTTTTTACATTGATCTTGAACTGTATCAAGTAACACTAGGATTTAATAATGTAATAACCTAAATGAGGGATTAAGCAACCAAACTACAATATAACAGTTTGTGTAACAGTAATACAAATGATCAAGCCTGGTTATTAAAATTAAGCTGTCCCTATACCTACCTACAACAGAATTACTGTAGTTAGTAGCAACATTTTATATGTTGTTGTATAGTGATTATCTTACTACATGTTATGTGGAATTGAGCGGTTTATGTTATTACAAATGTGAAATAAGGAAGCACTTGTTCCACAACTACTCAACCTCATTAATATTCATTTACAAAGCAATTAGGCTACTAAATGTAACAACAAATTAATATAGGCCTAATGTTATTGCCCGAGAAATGACAGAGTTACAAACAGTCACTCTAGTATTCCTACCATTAGGCCTACCTGTTACCACTGTATAAACAGTCACTCTAGTACTCTTACCATTAGGCCTACCTGTTACCACTGTATAAACAGTCACTCTAGTACTCTTTTCAACACATTTATTTTCCTTAGATGAGTGGAGAAAAATGTCGCTGTGCAGTGCTTCTATATAAAGAGAAGACCTATACATCTGTGCTGTTGAGTTCAGAGGAATCTGTGCTGTGAGCCCTGGATTAGTCCGACCTATACTTGACTCAACAGTAACAGTGATGTCCACTGGTTCACAAGTTCAGTTCCCCCTGACCTCAGTCCCCCTTCCCCGAAACAAGACGCACTGCTACAGTACTCCACGAGTGTTCCCAGGTCATAAATTCAGGAGCAGCATTTCACCACTCATAACCTGCTCCACTCCTGCCAGTTTAGCAGGCATTTTTACAGTTTAAAACCAACACAGGCTTATGTGCATAGCTGGGATGGCTGGAGACTGCCTTGTGCACACAGGCCCTGCTCCGACTGAGAGGAGGAGGAACTGTAGAGTTGGAGCCCCATACCTCTCTCACACAGGGATTAACCTGCAATAAACACATCTAATCTGGGTTTATCAATCTCATGTTGCATTTCACTACATCATCAACAACTATGAGCAGGGTGTACAAAAAAATCACTTTGGGCCAACTGTGAAAAAATGTAGGAACTTCTTGGACTGTGTATTAATTAAAATGAATGGAAGTTATTCCCATATGTCAATAAAAGAAGGTCTGGCAAATCAGGTCATGATCAATTTCAAGTTGAAGGAAATAGGCTTTGTGGTCATTTGACAAATCAGAGAGACATTGGAAAGTTTATGAAAGCAAAAATAAGAGCAACAAAAGACACGTTTATCTGAAAAGATCATCTTTCCTGTTTTCAGAAAGGTCATTTTAATATCTCGACTTCAGATCACAGTATTATGGTAGAGCAGCCTCTCAGCGTCATAGAGAAAACCGTTAGACCAAACTGTCTCCAGCTCAAAACTTTTTTCTGGCGCCACCATTAAATTATTTATTTTTAATGTTGTTTCCTAAGCTTTATCGAAGGCCACAATAAATTTAAAAAATGTCCCGCAGACCATGGTTTCACCCCTGCTTAATAGTGTTTAATAAGGCACATTTAAGTCACACATATATGCATGGCATATGATGGTATGTTGTATAAGAATTTCAGGAATAGCCATTACTTTGGAAATGTGGACTTCCCATTTGAATAGGCCATCACCCCTCTTACCTAAGTCTTTTTCAAATGTACTGAATTTATTTGAATGGTATTAAGGACCGACATACACAGCAAGGAAACGTTAATTGATCCAATAGTACCTTTTTCGTTCCACAACAAAAGCATAACTAGGGAAATGCTCACATGCTTGATGTGAAAATGGCTTACCATGGCAACATTTGGAAAACATTCCAGGGGTAGCTGGTCAATAGGTCTATATTGTTGAAAAGGATCATATTTTGAGGCCACACTGAACCAAGCTTACATTATTCATCTGAGGCCAACTGGCATCACATCTCAGTAAAGAAAATCTATTAAAAAAGGCTCAAACATACTCTTGTACAGTTCTTTAGGGCAAAGTGATGTTTATAAAAATGGTCAAATAATCAGGTACCTCACTCCAACCCTCTCAGCCTCTCTCTCTCTCTCATCCCACACATCCCTTCCTTCCTAGCATGTCAAGGTCCGAGCAGCATGCTGGGTGAGCCATGGTAGTAAGAGAGAGAGAGAGAGAGGCTGAGAGGGTGAGAGAGAGAGAAGCTGAGAGGGAGAGAGGGTGAAAAGGAGAGAGGGTGAAAAGGAGAGAGGGTGAGAAGGAGAGAGGGTGAGAGAAGGAGGGAGAGAGAGGGAGGGAGACAGACAGACTGACAGTATATCGGCAGGTCTATTTTGCTTTCAGAACAATCAACACCTCCTTGTTGTCAGAGCTTGTTAGCGTGTCTCCTGGTCAGCTGCGGTGGGCCGGCCGGCCAGGCCGTCTCCCTCCCCTGTCAGCAGCCCGGCTTTTGTTAAAATTTGTAATCGGCGGCGCTGATCCCATTCTATTTAAGAAGGGACGCGTCAACAGGTTTAAAACACGCCGGCCGCACATGTCACCTCTTTTCGATTCAATATTTATGCCCTGAAACGCTGGCAGTTGTTTAATCATCCCCGCCAACCGCGCGCCTGTCCCCCTCTGCCTGCCGCCAAACCCCCCCCCCCCCCATCCCCCATCATCTCCCGACAAGAAAGTTTGACCCATGTCACCTTTACTGCAAACACTCCTTTCAAAACCCCCAGCTGCAGCACAGAAATAGGCTGTCTTTTTTTAATTCCAGGCGTCCACTTGGAGGCTGCTGCCTTCTGCCAGTGCTCTGTTCCATGCCCAAACAGGAGGGGGGTTGACAACCCTATGGATGTGCTCTAGAGTTCTGCCAGGTGATTCCATTGAAGTGTAATCGAGTAACACTTTTGGCATGTTCAATGAACAAGGCGATGATCTTAACCCCCATCCCTCCTCACCCCCAGCATGCATAAGTTGCCATAATGTCATTCTAGAAGACTCAACACACAGGCAAATAGGGCATTACTCTCTTATGGGAACTGAATTGGGTGATCAAAAGACAACAATAAAGGGAATTTCCCCAATATATAGATAAAACATAGTGGGGTATATTGAGCTGGTTTATACAAAAAGCGCATCCTCCAGTGCAGGTCCTGTGGAATGCTTGGTCTTCCAAAATGGGGTACAACAATGTAGCACAATTCGGAAATTACAAATAATGCAGACACTCTAAAAATGCCTTATTCACAATCTCTACAGATTGAGAAAAAGAAAAATCAAATGTTTGAATTGAATGTACCAGTGCAAGTCTCTATAGTGTATGTACTGTATATGTGTGTGTGTGTGTGTGTGTGTGTGTGTGTGTGTGTGTGTGTGTGTGTGTGTGTGTGTGTGTGTGTGTGTGAGAATCACAGTTTGAAACTAATGTGCAAAGAAATTATAAAGCTTATCTAATTGGATATGTGTATTAGAATGTTCGGTCACAGAACCCTTATGGGGCATGAAATAACAAGCAGCTGTGTGTGTAGCGTGCGCGTGCGTGTGTGTGTGTGTGTCTGTCTGCAGGGGGGTTTA
This sequence comes from Nansenia antarctica, assembly GCF_963989245.1. Taxonomy (NCBI): domain Eukaryota; kingdom Metazoa; phylum Chordata; class Actinopteri; order Argentiniformes; family Microstomatidae; genus Nansenia; species Nansenia antarctica. The sequence continues at coordinate 14,196,523 of NC_137674.1, forward strand.
TTAACCCAGTCCATCAAGGCAGTCTGGGATTCGCACTGGGACGCCCAAGGCTTAAGGATGTGAGCGCCACACAAGCAAGACAGTGCCTCCCGCAATACTAATATCGGCCCTTATTTTCTTCAACAACAAAAAAAAAATCCCACCACCCACCCCCGCTCCTGCCTCCCCAAGACCCTATAGTAGGAGGGCTGCTTCCACAGCTAGTGGAGTATGCAGTTTGATTTCTAAAGCTTTTCTGCCCTGCTGAAAAGATTATCCTGACCACTACAGACAGTAGCCAGCTATATTTCTGACTTTCCATTGTAAAATTGCTGTAAACAACCTCACTGATGTGTCCATTATTTTGAGCAATAGAGTGAACGATTGAATGCGTTTCGCAGAAGCGCATCCTACCGTACATAACTTTCGGTACAGACCCATAGCGCTGTGTCAAAAGTGTTAATGTTAGAGAGCCTATATTTGTCCACGTTTTACAACCAGGAATGACACTGGCTATGCGGCAGACGCCATAAGAATAAGGGGGAATACGCTAAGGAGACTGTAAATTATGCACTGTCCACATAACATAACCTCTGACAGGAAAAGCCAGTGACTAACTCCAACTCCTGACATCCACGTGTTTAGCCTTTATTATGTGGGGTTGTTTCCAGACAGTTGCTGACCTCAGATCCATAACTTACACATGGTGAGCTAGAGGACAGACACAACTTAGAGCCATCCGAACAAAACATCGTTTAACAGGGAACACCATGAAAACATTTTGTGAAACAGCTTTAGGAAAAACACCTTTATTGTATCGAGTCTACATCTTTACTACGACTTTAAACAATATATAGAATAGGGGCTAAAATCAAGAGTAAAGAGACACGGATATCTGAGTGAAATAAATTGAAAATATAACAGGCTATAGCCTATAATCTAATACAGGAATTTAGAAGCTATCCAATATAGACCTATACCATACTAATGTACACTTCAGAAACAAGACCTATACCATACTAATGTACACTTCAGAAACAAGACCTACACCATACTAATCTACACTTCAGAACCAATAATCTACACTATGTGTGGCTAAACTCAAACACTGATCCCCTCTTTGACCAGACACCCATGAGGTTTATTGGGATTGCCATAAGCCGGGAGATATTCCAGCCCCCCCATCAACTATGCAAATCTCCTCACACTGAAAGTGACCTGCTTCACAATGTCTAGGCTAATTAAAGGTGAGGAAAATGTTGTCCGTGAGGCGCCAACAATACACAGAGGCATAAACCGCGGGCCGACCCGCTGGGTTCGTAAACTCCGGGGCCACAAACACAATTCTGGGGGCCCTCTCGACAAAAATGGCTCTAGCCTTGTGTCGGGGACTAAACATAGCCGCAAGCTCATTTACACATTGAAAGCGAACACTTGGCACCTCCAAAAATTGTCAATACCGGGTCGTATTGTCAATCTGGAAAATGCTGTTCGGCCCATCAAAGTGTCACCACGCGCGGGCCCCCACAGGGTTGTTTTTAGAGCGGAACTCCAGCGAGGGACTGGCGCAGAAGGCAGAGGTGTTGAAATGTCTCAAACCCCACCTTAATACCCCACGCTTTATTAATGTTCTTAGCTCACAGCGTGGAGTCATTAAAGCAACACTGAACTTGGAACCTATTACCTCCAGGGTGAACAAAGGGGGGGCTTAGATCTGCCCCACATTGAGCCCAATTACCACCTCATAAGAAGATGCTTAACAGAACATTAAAACACAATCCAGGTAGCCGACTTGAAAACACTAAATCCTCTGCATTGGTTCACAGATGACATTAGGTGGGCCTAGACTTGACCTCAAGGGATACATTCTAGACTGTGTGGGCCCAGGCTAAAGCTACAGGTATGAGGAGCCTGCAGAGCTGCCTCCGAAGATGCATTTGCTCTAGGCTGTAACCAGACTTATTAATGCCACCTTCATGTACTAAAAGTATTTTATCATACTAGAACAAAAACTGATTGAAATGGTTGGTAAGATCAATCGCTCTTAAAATACATTTAGAAACAAAAGGGCAATCATAAAAGCTGGGCCACTGCTGTTTGTGTCAGGTCATTATTAATGCAGATGGAAAAAAGTAATTATCCAGCCATGTTTGCTCATAATCATGTGGTGCACTGGTAGGGGATTATGCCAACATTCACAACAAAAGCTGTGCAATAAAGTATGCTTGCGTGCATTTGCTTCTCAATGAGCTACATAGGGTCTAACTACCAGTAACAAACTTAGTCTGGGGTTAGAATAATATGCTCTCACAGGTTGGGAGTGGTTACCAAATCATGCTATCTATCTTCAGTCAAAGAAGATTTTTTTACCAGCAAAGAATTTCAAACATTCAAATGACCATAACATGATGTTTATAATTGTACAATTCAGTGCAGGTTGCTAAAGAGCGACATTCAAACAATGTCTCCCCCCATGTCCTCAAAGAATGCATCATAGGGAGTGCCCCCATAGTCAAGTGGTCTGCAGCAGACTTCCAGGAGTGGGCGCAACTTTCCTCTCCACTACCCTCCTCTCTTCTTTGCTTAACCTTTCTGGAAGAAGTCCAGAGAGTGTACCCTTGCACCCCGCTACACCCCTCCTTCTCTCACGGTTCACAGGGGCTGGTTTGTTTTGCTCCAGTCTTGCCCTCTGTTTCTGTCAGCACATCCGGATCCTCCATGCACCCCTCCCCCCCACCCTTACCCTCCTCATCTCTCCTGCCCCCCCCCACAGACCCCCGGGCCAGTATGATTAATGGCCCTCTGCTGGGACTCTCCATCCACTCAGCACATTGTTGAGAGGCTCTGAAACAGGACAACAGTTGCATCCCCTCTTCACACCGGGCCTAAGCCCTGCCTGTCAGTCCCCGGTTAGGGCTCCGTTAACTGGCCAGATTTACAGCTACTAACCAGCGTTAGGTGGCCGCCTGTCTGGGAGAGAGGACCCCCAGCCCCCGATTCATCATGGCTGATTTGATGGGTGCTTTCACGACAGGTGGACCAAAAACCTGGACCACTGCACCCACATAAACCACACTGGCCCACTTCTTGTTCTTCTCTCTTGTTCTTCTCTCTCTCCCAAAAGTCCCATGTGATCACTTTTGTACTACATGTGGGCCTATGACATATTGTGAGACGTTTTACTAGGTTGTGCCAGTCCTTAGGCTTGACAGTCAACCCGATAAACTAAACCAAGTGCCTAAAAATGAAGGCTTGAAGACTTGCTCCTAGAGAAGTTTACCCCTCTCAATGTGCCTGTCCCTATCCGGATGAGGGCATTAACCCTGGCAGGGTGCTAAGCGTTCCACCTTTCCCCTGACGGAGACGAATGAAAGGTTGGGAGAAGTGGTGGACAGGACACTTATCGTTCTGTAATGGAAACCAGGGTATCGAGTTTTGGAGCAACGGAAAGGAAGCCTCACTCCTCAGGGAAGAGCAATTGTAAATTCCACACAGGGTCAAACACTGCTGTAACTACAGGTTTGACTCGCAAACCTGGTTTCTCTGACATTCAGTGAAAGAGTAAAAGGTTCCCCCTATCTTTGGGTCCCAAGTATAGCACAGAGGGTAATGGAAATGCATGTGCCTTAAAGGATAAGATTAGGGTTAAGACCCTAATACAAGCAACTTGAATTAATATCAAATCTACAAAGCCATATCTAATTTTCCTTACGCAGTGGTACAGTGGATTAATTCTAGATTCGTACTATGGTAAAGAAATGAAGTTCACACAAGGCCAAATCTCCAGAGGCAAAATGCCTTTGTAAGTAAACATATTTGCATAAGTGACTGAGCGATATGAATTATTGCTCTTCTTCTTACTCAGCTTATGCCAACTGCATTCTGCCAGTTCAAGTGGGTATGATCTATGTGATATATGTGCGGATATCGGATGGCAGAGTAGCACGGGGGGGGCCTAGAAGACTTGGTTCCCACGTGCACAGGCTGCGACCCTCAGAGGTCTGGCTGTGGCTGCGTGGCACAGCTGTGAGGCCAAGAGACAGACACACACACACTTCAAGGTCAAGTGTGTGTGTGTGTGTATGTGTGCGTGTGTGTTCCTTCTAACTGATGGAAAAGACATTACAATGAGGTGAGGTTGTAAGCATATATACGGTACTGCATATACATACCAAGAGATTTCAAGTATAATGTCACAGATAGCCTAGGACTGCACAGCAAACTATTTACCTAGTGAATGCATGTGCAAAAATATAAACAAACATATACAAAACAGTCAAAAAGAATTCAATCATCATGGATACAATGTGTTTTAGACAAAAATAACATGTATAAAAAGTGCTCGCTTGCCTAATTTTGCTACTCCAAGCAAATTACCTCTGCGTTGTCCTTTGCTCAGGGACGGCGATATAATTATTGGAAAGGTCAGGAGTGATCAAATCATCCACTACGACATTCATTCTGTGTTCCACTAGCATGCTCCCTGATCTCAACCACTGGTGCCTTTCTGGTGATTCCAGTCAATTAGAGGTGTGCTTGTGAATTTCGTTAGTGTTGGGGGGGGGGGAGAGCTGTCAGTCAAAAGGATGCTCTGGCTTTGGATCTTGTGGGTGTAGGAAGCTCTAAACCTATATTTGTATGAATAAAAATGAGGGGATTTAGGCTGACTGCTTTCTCTGCAGACTTGTCAAAATTCTGACCTTCGCTGTAAGGGAGAGGAGGGGTGGGGGAATGAGGGGGAAAAAAAGATTTAGAGATTTAAAAAGCTGAGACCGACTTGTGCATAACAAAGGTAGTATAGGAGAATGATAGACAAAGGAGATGGGGAGAGAGAGACAATTGAATGAATGTGTGTCTACCCTGGACTTCTCTTCTCTGCTTCTCATCTCTCGGAGGTATAGTCTACCCAACGTCCAACCAATAATACAAATCCAACAAATTATTCCACGGGGGATATGGAGACAGATTTGTTTGTTTGACGTTAAACACGGGTCCTATACATGGAACATTTCCTTGTCAGTTGAGGGATAAACGCAGGAGCTCAACAACAACCCGGCAACATTCTGTTGAATGCCACATTGCAGGAACATCTTTATAGACTTTATTAGAGAAGAAGTCATGTGGGATACCCTTTCTGAGTATTGTACCTAACCTAATGGCACTCTCTAATGGATCACACTGTATTCCAACACCACATATGTCACTACGCTAATTTGTCACTATTAGTTATTGTTTGTAATTCCAATGCAGATCAGTGAGATTAGCCACATGGCTAGCCCTGTCATCACTGATATACTGGTCCACTTACACAGATGTTTATTGGCTAGTGGACAGCACTGCCAAACCATCATATATGCAACCCCCTGAGGCACAAAAGCAGGCCAAACATCATATCAATGTTTCTGTATAACAATAATCCCTGAACAGAAGTGCCCTGGATTGTTGAATTGCAAACCATAATCTAACATTTTTATTAAAGGAAATAACAAATTATTTTGTGTTTCTTTAGTTTTTGAATACTCCTCACTTGACTCCTGGAGAAGTGGGGAAAAGGGCCAGTAGTCTTTTACTGTTTGCAAACAAGCAGTTTAAAGTTAAAGACGCAGATGCGGATCGTAAAGCTGTGGAAAGCACTCAATTATATGGGTCCAATGAGCTTAGTGATGGAAGATTAAGCATTTGGTACGATCCAAAACATCCCATCCAAAAAGGCGATATGGGGCCTACTTCCTCTTTGGGAAAGGGGTGGGGGGGGCCAATCAGGTGGGGTGATGGGGAGGTAGCATGTGTTCCATCACTGACCCAACTGTTCTAACTGTGTCCTCTTTGTTTCCAAATCAAGAGGAACCCTCCTTCTTCCACAAGTTGTAGGAAACTTTTTTCTATTTTTTTTCTGAGGGAGACACTTCCTTTCCCAGAACAATTTATCTCTCTGCTTGACAAGACTCCCTGCTATATTTACCCAACTAAAATTGCAGATGATATACATCCAGCTGCACTCTCTGCCGCCATGGCACATGGCCCTGCCAATCACACTGGACAGAACAAGAGGAAGGAGAAGAGAGAAACCTTTAACAGCGGAGGAGAGAGAAAGTGGCTGAGAAACCTTTCGGGGACTATAATCCACATTTCCTTCGCCGGTTGGCTTTTGTTGTTAGAGGGAGCTAAGATACACAGTGTGAATGGAATTACTGGGCTTTCATTAAGTAGACAGCTGGGCCGCGGCGGACTCTCAGAGCAGCAGCACAACACAGCCCACCCGGAAGAATTCACACAGAAATATTGGTGTGTGTGTGGGGGGGGGGGGGGGGGGACACACACACACACAACAACGACTTACTTAGCTTATGTTTGTGTTGCTGCGAAAAACAAAAACACATTGTTCAGTCTGTCAAGCACAGATTCAGGCTTTGGCCTTGTTATTTGATCTGGTGCTTCAGGCTTTCATCTCTCATCAAGACATGAACATAGTGTGTCAGAGAGCCAAGTGCACACGAGATTGGGGGTCAAGGAGGCAGTGAAAGCTCAGTAGAACCCCCCCGCCTCCTCCCTAGTATTTGCATGTGGGTTTGTAAAACTCAAGATGACCCACCTGGGTTTGACAAAGTGAGAGAAAATCTAAAATGTACTACATAATTCAGTTATCTTGAACACAAATGCAGTTACAACATGGGCACAGAAGGAACTGAAACTGAAAAGTGAGAATAAAGCAATTTATTTATCAACGGTAAACTAAAGAACTTTTAATATGGCAACTTATTTTTCATACTCAACAAACTGGCAAGAAAGAAGGAGACTACAGCTAGCACGGTAAGAATCCAAAAAGGTAAACATAATAGAACAACACTCGGTCCCCGATGCTAGCTCTCGGGCACTAACAAGGCCTTTGGTGTTCTGGGGGGGGGGGGGGGGGGGGGGGTAGGGGACGGAGGAGGGAGGGGATGGAGGGGGGAGGGAAGCGTGGCAGATTCCTCCCAGGCCCCTGGCGCAGCCGTGCCTGTCCATCTCAGAAAGGCAGTGGCATTCCCTGGAGAGAGAACTAGCTACGCCCGGAGGGGGGCTGAGACCATGGCCCCGGCCTCCATGTATTCTCTCCACTGGCTGCTACTGCTGCTGGGGCTGCGGTGGGGGGGTGGGGGGGGGGCTGCAGGACTGTGTCTGCCAGGACTCCCATTGCAATGCCATGACGACACAGAGGCTGACCGCAGAGCTGGCTGGCTCGCCCGGCGACCATCAGCCAGCACCACTCCATTAATACACACAGGCACACCAAATGATCAATCACTGGTGATGCCTGGTGATAGAGGGGGACAGGGGAGCGGGTGAACGTTCATTGTTAACCCTATAAGTTCCTAGAGATAGGGTTTTTTTCACTCCTGAACACAGGCTGCATTACGCTTCTTTAAGCTTGTTGTAAACGACATTAACGCCACCCAGCACCCCATTTCGATAGTGTGTCAATTTAGCTGAGAGCAAGGGGAAGGAAAATGTGGAGCGAGGCTAAAGAAAGGGGAGGGTGATCAGACCCTATAGCCATAAAACCTTCCAATACATATTAGATTAGATTAAACTTTATTGTCATGGCAGAGTACAAGTACCAGACAATGAAGTCAAATCTTTCACATCCTCTAGAGACCCTCTAGCTGTAGCTTTGACTCAAAGGGCGTTTCCTCACAGGTGCATCCTCATATAAGAACTAAAGATGATGTTGCCTTGCAGTTCAGTGAGTAAGAAAACCATCCCCTGAATTGATGTTAATTGAGGCAAATATAACAGTGGGCACAAGACAACTGAAACTCCAAAAGTACTGTTATTTCTATTCGTCCATTCTGAATGTAATAGAGAATTATCATGTTGAATGTTAAAGTTATTATGTTGTGATCAATACTAAAGGTAAGGAAATCAAAAGACGAATATGCAATGTATTCCCAACTTTCACCAAAGGTCCTGCTGCAAAAAAAAAATACAGTTTACCCAGTGCCTTCATGACAACAACTGCCTCAGAGCTCCTTTGTACAGAGAGGAACACTTGCACAACTCACCGTAACATTTACCTTCGTCCTCTTGTTCATTATGAGGCATTTGGTTAAAAGATGAACAAACAGTGATATCGTTTCAATGGGACTTCTTAAAATGATTAAGCTGAACAGGAATCTCCCCCACAGTAAGACACTGGGAGAGATAATATTGACAAATGTAAAAGGCCAGGCTGTTTCTCTGTGGAAATCTTCTGCACACCTGATTAAATATTCTCTTACTCTTTGGGCAAGGAAGAAAGTACTTTGTGAAGGCAATTTCAATGACTTTAGCCCCAGTGTCACAGAACTCTGCAACTCTTTGTCTTAAACCATTTCTGGGTGTTTTTTGAAGTGTGCTTTGGGTCATTGTCCTGCTGGAAGACCCATGACCTCTGACGGAGACCCAGCTTTCTGATACTGGGCCCTACATTGCAGCCCAAAATACTTTGGTAGCCTTCAGGCCTAGGCTACACGGCGCCAGATTTGGCTGAAACGGCGATGATCTGATATCATTTACACCTCACAGCGACACAACTCCGCCGAATTCGTGAGCTGAGACTGTGACGAGACGATAACGCTGGGAGGGTGTTTCCCTATCATTTTTGGAGTCGTGTGGTCGGCGATTGGGTGAGTTTTTCGATAGCGATGACGCGGACACCCACACGTGTATTGTGGTTTACTTAATACTGTTGAGCATGTGAGGTTATATTCAACGCATGACTTGTGCTATATAGGTCTAGGCATTAGGCACGTAACATCCATATGCTGTATAAATAAAGTTGGATTGATTGATGTATGTGCGCATTGCGTGCGACCCAACCGTTCAGCAACCGTTGTGCTATAAATAGCCTACCCTTGATAAACCAGTGCTGTGATAGTATTTATCGTCTTAGAAACATCTTAGCAAGACGCACTTCAGCAATTATCATAAAGTTTATTATGCATCCTAAATGTACACAGATGAATAACGTGTACATGCCATATCTTGGATGCAGACATAATGTAAGTTCAGAGAAGATTGATCGGGAGTTGACAATACTACCGAATTAATTAATTTATATTATTTTAAGGTACTGTGTCAATTATATTTGTATTTATTTATTTATTATAAATAGAGATGCTCCGATCAGGGTTTTTGGTGCCGATCACCGATCACCGATCACTGGAATCAGTGATCTGCCGATCCGATATCACCGATCACCGATCACAGCGTCGAAAATGGCAATTGTAGCATTCTATTTATTGTGTAGCATTATTTATGTTTTTAATTATTCTTAACACCATTGACATTGTATATTAAGTATTTAAATGAAATTAGGAGATGAGAAAGTATCATGAATTGACGGCCATCTGTTTTATTGAATTCACAACCACCTGTAGCTTACTTCAGGAAAAACAAATAAAATGTGAAAATAAAAATCATAATAAATAAAATGTACACTGTCACATCAAATGTGCAACATTCCATATATATATATATTATACTGTAACTGTAGCTTTCCTGAGGAACAATAAACATACCCAAACTAAACTGCAACATAAACAGGCTATAGCCAAATATAAAATACTGTTTCAAGTCAGTCAGTTTCAAGTCATATTTAGGAGGAGATAAGACAGCAAGTCAGCATAATCAATAAAACAAAAAAACAAAACATTGCACCTAAGGAGATTTCAGACTCAAACCTTACTTCTGATTAAGCAGCATCACTGGCAGATTAGCCTTGAGAAATACAAGCATCTCAGCGTTTTTGGCACTCAGCCTGTTCCTCTTATCATCTAAAATATGTCCTGCTGCTGAAAAGTCGCTCGCTATCTACACTTGTGCAAGGTGCACAGAGGAAGACCTAAAACTCACGCGCTAATAGTTGTTGTTGCTATGGGCCAAGTGACTTCCTGCTCGCGGGGTCACATGACGTCGGTGAACACTACCTACACTACGCTCGTGAAGTCGCGCTGGAACTCTGACCAGCACTCCTGGAACGCCTCTCGTCCAATCAAAGCACTCGGTCCCTTTATGACGTCGAGCCCAGTGTGCGCTTCGGCGCTCTCTGAGCGAATCGACGAACGCAGCAAATGCCGTATGATATTCGTGGTATTGAAAGACCTTGCGTGCGTTCCTCCCCGAGGTATTTCTTTTGAGCAGACATTACAAACGGCATATTTGTTGTCTCTTTCCGACACTGTGTAATATTTCCAGACTGGCGACGCCATTTTGTAAACTGATCGGTCGTGTTTGATCGGCCGTTTTGAGAACTCCGATCAAAACCGATCAAGGCCATATCGGCCGATACCGATCGGCGCCGATCAGATCGGAGCATCACTAATTATAAATAATCATTTTCTGGGTCTACCAGTACGCACATGCCCAGTGTACCTGAATACGCGGTTCCATGTGGCCAGAGATTCTTTTGCGCGACAATGAGAAAACACTTGGCCAGAGATCGAATCAGATTTCATGATACCAACACAGTCAAGGCATCCGGTGCCAGAAGCAGCAAAGCAACCCCAAACCATCTGTGAACCTCCACCATGTTTGACTGTCGGGACCATGTACTTTCTTTTTTGAAGGCCTCATTTCATTTTCCGTATCATATCTAGAGATAAAGGTGATGTAATTGAACCAAAAACAATGACAATGTAACTTTGTTATCATTTATTTAACAAAAGATTAACAAAGATGCAAATTCCTACTGAGGAAAAACAGGACCCCCTAATTGTCCACTTTGGCTGAACTAACATCAATTAGAGGTTTCCTACAACTGTCTACCACTGAGAGAAGGTTCACCCCACTCTTCCATGCAGAATTCTTTCAGCTGTGTGATGTTTGAGGGGTGTCTTGCATGCACAGCCCGTTTCAAATCACCCCACAGCATCTCAATAGTATTAAGATCCAGGCTTTGACTAGGCCATTCCAGAACTTTCTATTTCTTTCTTTCTTTTCCTTTGCATTCCTTGTGTTTATGTGTTTACTGGAATGTTTTGGTTCATTGTCATGTTGCATGATCCACATCCGCTTCAGCTTAACGTTTTGGACAGATGGTCTCACATTTTCCTCAAGCACCATCTGATACCATAAAGAATTCATAGTGGATTCTATGATGGTGAGCTGGCCAGGCCCTGCTGCAAAGCAGCGCGAACCAGCACCATGATTTCCACCCCCATGCTTCACAGTTGGTATGAGGTTCTTGTGCTCAAATGCTGTCTTTGGTTTGCGCCAAACATGTCTTCTATTACTTTGCTCAAATAATTTAACTTTGGGTTCATCTGTCCAAAGCACATTGTTCCAGAAGTCCAGGTGTTTATCTAGGTCAGGGGTGCTCACACTTTTTAGGCTTGTGAGCTACTTTTCAAATTACCAGCTCAACAAGATCTACCAACCAAATAAAACATATTGCCATTGCTGCGAACACAAAAATGTACTGTAATAATAACAAATTAAGGCCACGCTACACTGTTTCAAAATCAAAGAAAAGATTTATTAAACTATATAACAAATATTCACACTGGTAGTCCATTAACATTAACATTAACTCAGGAGCTCTGAGTGGTTTACACCAGACTGGCCAGTGCCAAGCCAGGTGCCATCGACGTCTCCGGGCGGCGGAGTGTGTGTGTGTGTCTGTCTGTCTGTCTGTCTGTGTGTGTCTGTCTGTCTGTGTGTGTGAGTGTGTGTGTGTCTGTCTGTCTGTCTGTGTGTGTGTGCATGTGTGTGTGCTTGTGTCTGTCTGTCTGTCTGTGTGTGTGTGTGTGTGTGTGCTTGTCTGTGTGTGTGTGTGTGTGTGTGTGTGTGTGTGTGTGTGTGTGTGTGTGTGTGTGTGTGTGTGTGTGTGTGTGTGTGTGTGTGTGTGTGTGTGTGTGTGTGTGTTGTGAGGCGGCGCGGGGCTGAGTGATGCCCTCTCCTGTGTGGTGTGGACCACACAGGATACTTTTTTTTTTCACTTTTTTTTTTTTTTTTTTCAATGCCGTGTGATCTACCCACACTACCTTCGCGATCGACGTAATGAGCACCCCTGATCTAGGTGTTCTCTGGCAAACTTTAGTCTTGCCCTGATGGGGTTTTTTGTCAGAAAGGGTCCTCCTTGCACACCTCCCAAAATCTAACTTGTGTAGTCTCTCTTTCTGACGGTAGATGCATGTACTTTGACATCAACTGTGGCAAGAGCTACCTATAGGCCCTGTGATGATATTTTAGGATTGTTGGATGCTCTTTAAGCATCTTGTGGTCTGCTCTTGGGCTGAACTTGGTAGGACGGCCTGACCTGGCCATGTTGCCAGTTGTTTTAAATGTTCTCCACTTGTTAATTATTTTCCGGACAGTGGAATGGCTGATTAACAATTGTTTGGAGATCTTTTCTTAGTATATAAAACAGGGTTATTCATGTTGGAAAAGGGCAGGTAAAAGCAGGTTCATTAGCAAAATCTACGCCTCTGATATACACCTCGTCGCAGAGCTGTCGTTCTTTGTTCACAAACAGCAACGACCAAAATAGGTGTCGCTCGTACATCTGCTGTATTTTAACACAAAATGACGGGATGTAGGCCTAACAGGCCTTTTGAATATTGTTAATGGGCTAACCTGTTATATTGTTGAGTATCTCCTTCAGGTGGCTGAAGCTGTTGAGCAATGGATCTTGTTCTTCATCCTTTACAAAGATGTTTTTAAAAAAGGGGAAAAAAGAAAACATGCATCACAGATAATACATTACAGCTATCCGCAGATTAAGATGACTTGTGTCGTATATATATTGTTTCTGGAAAAAGAAGTATGAAAGTAGATGGTTTCAGGTCTTCTATTTGGTATTCCAATCTGGGATTGAACTGAATGTAGGACATATTTAGTACCATAAGAGCAGGGAGCTATTAGTAACCCTTCTTGAATTTCACATACCCGTACATTTAATGTGTGCTATATTACTGGCAGAGGCATTATCAATAACTGGGATATAATTAATTTCGTCTCTCATTTCTCTTGCTCTTCTACCATGTCTGAAATTGTGAAAATCTGTGAATTTTTAAAAAGTTAATAACATATCCCGATCCCAATCAACATTCTCTGAATTATTTATGTATTACAAAATGTTTCTTGACCAAATGGAGAGCCACCTTACCAAAGGTGTGTGTGTATTCCACCTTGAATTCCTCTTGATGGCACCCACAACAGTAGATATCTCCCCTTGAACAATGTAGATATTCTTGTCCACCATTCTGATATCTAAAAACAAAACAAAAATGGGATATCACAATTGGCTGTAGTGGGCCTACTTCTTACTCAAAGCAAGAAAATGAATTGAAGTCAAATAACTTGACAGTCAAAGACCAGCCAGTCAATGCTGCCTGAGCTGATATTTGATCCCAAAGCCAAAACAGCATAAAACAGGGGACAATATCTCTGAACAATGCCTAAGCCAATCTGGGTAGCCAAACATTCTCAGAATTATGTACCGGTATATTGTATTTGAGAAGCAGTTTCAACATGTACCACAAAATGACTGGATTAACCTTTTAGCAGGCGAGAGAAAGGCACTGTAGGCAAGATAACATCTGGCAGAAAGACTATTGAGACTAAGTGGGGGACACCACAGTGAAGCAGGATTTTGTTCAAAATCATGATAAGCATATTCAGGATAATAAGAGGATGAATGGTATGGGGAATGTAGGTGCTGAATGATTGGCTTAGGCATTGACCGAGGATAGTTGGCTTAACTGTATCAAACAGAGATGCGTTCACACTTCCAGTGTTAACCCTGTGTGACAACACATTTAGGACAGATACAGCAAGATACGCTTTAGGCTAGTCCTAAGACTTCCTGTGGCCTTACAAGGTCTTACACTTACTGCCTGAATACAAATCTGTGGCTTACGTTCTGAATTGAAAGATGATGAGCACCACTACTCTAAACTAGATGGTCCATAGACCAGAATCAGATCATAAATAAAGTAGGCTAGACGTTTTCTGAATTGAAAATGAAACTAGACTACTTGGGCTGACCACCTAGTATCATTTGGCCAACTTGACAAATTGCAAACAGGACTATTTTTTATTATTATTATTATGTGAATACTGTTATACATGTATTTACAAAATATGATCAAATAATCAAATAATATTTATTAAAGAACACATTAGGAAGAAACGATTTGCTGGGAAAGGTAAGCAATATTGAGAACCCTGCACTTCAGCTTTCTTGTCGGCCTACAGTACTTGAGGAATGCATGCATAGCTCTACCAGATATGTGTATTGTCTTGTTATTCTTGTGGGGTGGACCTGAGTGAGATGTCCTCGCTTATGAGCTGAGACACAATGCTAGCAAAACAGTGACAGCTCACCCCTCAAGTGTAAAACATGCAAACGTTTCTGGTATTTGGCTCGATTACAAAACACAAGTCTACTGAAAGACCAGCTAGTGACCGGTCATTTCGACAGCATGCTCAGCTACTCGTGAGCTTAGAATTATAAGGTTCTATCTCCGTTTAGGGTAGTTCAGAGATATTGATCGTCAAAGTTTTTACATTCCATTATGTTCTGTGAGATGGAACCTTTGTATTATATGAATTACTGACTCAAAAATGTCAACACCACACAGGCATTAATAAACACCTAATGGATCAGATTATGTAAGTAAAAACTCAATTTTAAGAGATAGAACCTTATAATTCTAACGTCACGTGTAACTGTCAGAGGTACTCAGCTTCTAGTTAGCTCCGATTGAGTAATGTAGGGCCCTAGGCCATACTTCCAAGGCTACGATGGTTAGCCAGCTTACACATGTGATCATGCTGACCACCTAGCTAGCTGTGGCATATGTATAATCTATAATACTATTATTATGCCCGACAACAGCAACACAGCTAGCAATACTTGTCAAACCTATTGCGATAGCTGCTTAACGAGATAGACAGCGAATGGTACAGTAAAGGCCGATATGCTTGTCAAGCTAGCTACAGTAGCTAGCCAGCCAGTGAGCTAGCCCCATCTGTAACTAGACGTACTACTTTTGACATGTGGATTATGTAGAAGTCTAGTCCCAGACTGGTAGGCACAGACAGGGGATGTGACAGTGGCTTTGCTTTGCACATAGCAGATTTGAAGACATTCGTAAAATTGCCTGCCTGGCATTAGCGAATCTGCTCATTTTGTTTTGATGTAAAAGGTACAGTAAACTGGCAATAATAACCTTGTCTTACTGCATTTCCCGATGTCAGTCAGCATGCCTAAAGAGCAATAACACGACATTCATACTCTGTCCATCACCTGTGCTGTGGTTGTGACATTTCTGACCTTTTATTGAATTGCATGTTTTGAAAGGAAGATATTAGAATATGAGTTTAAGAAAATGATCTCTGACAGCGAAGCTGGTTTGAGATGCAGGGTCTAGTAGTAAATGTCAGTGTTGTTTTCCGGTGGCCATCTTTCGGAATGCTTTACTGAAATCGAGAAATGCATTAAACAAGGTAATTTTACTCCAGTTTACTGTACTCGTCATATCTACAAACAAAACGAGCAGACGTCATGCGAAGCGATTTTATTCGAAGAAATGTCTTGAAATGCGAGTCTTCCGTTTAACCGTCTGTTACCTTTGAAGCAAAGTCACCCGGTGTCTTACCAGTCTGTGACTAGACTTCTACAATATACTAATGTACAAAGTAGGAAATCTATTCCCAAATGGGGCTAGCTAGCTGGCCATGTAGCTACTCTCTGTGTAGGCTGTAACTAACTACTCGTTACGTTTACAACACAAGCATGAGTGAAAAGAAGATACACAAGCATAAAAAGAACTGGCAGTGGATTTTATAATAGAGCAATAAGTGATTTAGCAAGCACATAGTGAGAACAGAAATGTAGCTACTGAAACAGCTAACCTACCTGTATGGTTGCGATTCCAAGATGGAGTCCTGTGCAATTTCAACTGATAGCTAGTTAGCTAGCAAGCTAGCTTAGCTTGGCCAACAGTTATGATCAAAAATGCAATTACAACATACAGGAAAATAACAAAATGTGGACATTCCAGTAAGTGAGACACATTTAGAACTCAACTCTCGAAGCTCAAACGCGAGATTGTTCCAAATATTGACAAACGAAACGTAGATACCCGGCTGTCAATTTGCACTTAGTAAACACACTGACGTGGAAAAAGCTGTATCTGGTGCAACCTATTTTGCTGTGGTCTTTTCTTTGATTGACAGCTCTCTAAGCCAATCCAATACCTTCGCCAATAACTTATCATGTTGAATACTTGTCAAATTATCATAAACATTTCAAAAAATAGTATATGTTTTTATCTATCCATCAAAATTATATGTGTATATATATATATTGACTAATTTACAATATTTCTCCTTTTCTTGCAGATCAAAGCTCAAATCAAGGAAGGAAAGTAGGCGGGACTAATGTAGTAAATAATCATGGTTGATTGAGTCTCTGCGATGACGAAAGCATATTGGTCAGCATTCTCAGGATTGCAAAAGGTTTCATAAATCTGTCCATCTCAGCCACAAGATTAAATCTGTACTCTGTCAATGCTAGAACTACGACAGTATTCAACCAGGAGCATTCAGAATGGCCGTGATAGGAAATATGGTTGTAGTTTCAGTTTGAACAGTTATAAATGCACCAATGCATGACTATGCACAATGGTTTTATATCAGATATCATATTTTTAAAATTATTATTATGGTATAGGCCTGGTTATGTACATAATATGGCCCCGAAAGGTAGGCCCAGAGTGATGTATTAGGAATATTATATGGAACACTCTTGATAGGCCTATTTGAAAGTGTTTGGGGATAACTGTAGTATATAGTGTAGGCCTAGGGCTATCTAAAATGTTGGCTAATATTAGCAACATTAAAAAGCCTTTTAACAGAGCATGAAAACAATATTTGTACATGTTGAGGAAAGATCTTGTGTGTTTCTATAACTTGTTCAAATGGTATGCATATCAAAGCCATAATCTATGTATGATATCAGTGGCCCGTGTTCCGAACATAACCTTAAAGTATTGCTTTCTGTTTAAAACATGCAGCAGCAACTCCTTACAGTCGTAGCCCTTTATTTGCGCATTTGCAAAGTGTTTGATCACCTGTCGGTTTGTAATTGCAACATTTCATCTGCAAATAAAGGCACTTCATTTTGACAGTAGATACGCCAACACCACTGGGGCAATAACAAGCTACACGTCTGTATGGATGTCAGGCATACAGTACACCTGTATAGGCAGACTGTACATGGCATTTGAGGCCTCAACCAAGAGATTAATGTTAGTACAAATTGTAGTGAACATGTGTCAGAATAGTAGGCATATGATTAAACACCTGAACCACTATATTACTAGGCTACATGTGTTTCATTTACACAAGATTGCTCACCAGGTTGCATATTTGAAAAATGAATTACATGTATTGCTGTTTATAAGCTGCCGATGATCCATCCTCGAAATGCATGTATGCATCAAAGCATTAGCTTAATTCTTCAGTTTAAAATGTGAAAGTGTTTTGAGGAGTTGAATGATAATCGATGATGGTATGTATGTATGATAGATAGATAGAGATTGATAGATAGATAGGTACTTAATTGAGAGAGGAAATTAAGGCGTTAAGACATAGACTTCTAACATCTAACATCATAAAGACATTAACATCCCCCAGCCTGACTCTGATCATCCTGATCAAGCCAGCCGGAGGAGGAGTTGTACAGTCTTAATTTCGTCACACAGAAAAGATCTCATATAGTGCTCCAACGTGGTTGTAATAATGTTGTTGCTAAAAGAGCTTCTCTGCTCTGCTACAGTGTCATGTAGAGGATGGGAGGGACTGTCCATGATTGTCCATGATGCTTTTTCAGCCTCTTGGAGTCATGTTCCTTGTTGATACCTCTGTGTATTGACATGTTGTGTCCCACTGTGAGCTGTGAGTGGATGTCCCAGTCAGAGTTCTGAGTGAGGTTCAATGTTTCCATGCTCTCCCCACTAAGTGAAACATCTGGATTTCTGTTGATTACATGTACTTAATCAAAACTGAAAATATTTACTCATGATATCTTGGAACTAATATTACAATCAAACTAATGCAAACTTCATGGAACATTAAATGTGTTGGAACCAAAACTTTTGGAACCCTTCTCTCACTCAAATGGGCCTATACAGTAGGCCTGTACGAGCTTATAACATGGACAAATGGACAATGGAGCTGAACACTTAAATCAGGATACAAGTTCAAGTTTATTTGTCCTTACAGGTATACAGTGCAACAATGGCAACTTAAGGTGTTTATTGCAACATGATCCATTGATTATAATCAATGAGGATAACCCATTGTTTGTATGTATTTTCATTCTCCGTTATTCACATTATGCAGTAAGTTGGCCAATTGTATTCTCTCTATTCTCTTTGGCAATCATTTGAGTGCCATTTGTAAGTCTGTAAGTAAAACTATACTTTTTTTTGTTATTATAGTACTAATTAGAGATGCTGAAAGATGGAGATAACCTGCTGCTGAGCGTGTCGTTTTGTGGTCACAGACATCTTCAGGATCTCTACATAGTGGAATTATCGCTGTACTGCTTTGGACAATGTCATTACCTTTAGGCCATCACTTGGGTCTAAACCCTTCATGGAAATGGAACACAAGTCGTCTGAATTACACTGGCACTGTGGCTGTGATCACTGGCGGACTCACGGGGGGGGCAGGGGGGGCGACCGCCCCTTCTGGTGCCCCCACGGTTGAAAAACTTCTCTCTTAAGTGCCCTTTTGAGTGTCAAAAATGCCCTTTTGAATGGCGAAAATGAGAGGACGTGCCCTATTGGTGCCCCTCCAATGGTCTAAACTTGACCATGTGCCCCCACCGTTGAAAAACGTTGGACTAAAGTGCCCTTTTGAGTGGCAAAATTTGAGGATGTGCCCTATTGGCTGCCCTTCCAATGGTCTAAACTTGACCATGTGCACTGATGGGGTCCCATGTTGTGCAGTAGGTGCCCTTTTTTTCTTTTCGCCCCTGCCCTTCAAACAGCCTGAGTCCGCCACTGGCTGTGATAACCTACAATGAAGCAGGTTATCTTTGGTAAAACTGATTATTCCCTTAAAATCAATATTGCATTCAAGCAATGCCATACTAAAGTGAGTGTGGGGTGTGTCCTTATGAATGGAAAAAGGTAATGAACCACATCAGCTGCTGGACCAGCCAGAACACAGCGCAAGCCGAGGCTACAAGGGTAAAGTGTCCAGGCTCATTCGAGTGTGTTTGAGTGTGTGAGAGAGGGAGAGAATAGAGAGAGACAGAGAGAGAGTGTGTGTGTGTGTGTGTGTGAGAGGGAGAGAATAGAGAGAGACAGAGAGAGAGTGTGTGTGTGTGTGTGTGTGTGTGTGTGTGTGTGTGTGTGTGTGTGTGTGTGTGTGAGAGAGGGAGAGAATAGAGAGAGACAGAGAGAGAGTGTGTGTGTGTGTGAGAGGGAGAGAATAGAGAGAGACAGAGAGAGAGTGTGTGTGTGGGGGGGGGGGGGGCGTGCGTGTGTGTGTGTGCGTGCGTTTGCGCGCGCTCGTGCCTGCGTGTGTTCGTGCACGCGCTGGAGGGGGCGGTGGGGGCCAGGGGGCGGTGGGGGGGGGGCAGGTTAAAGCTGTGAAGTGGGCAGTCCCTTTCTGCAGTGGACCTGTCGCACAAGATATCTAAGCATAAAGTCAGTTCCCCACTATATGGGGATGATCAAGCTTCCACTCCTCCACTGCCTTCATGTCTGACAGCATTGAAAGAAGGAAACTGCCGCTTTTTTACTTCACAGCCTGAGGAACTTTCTTCATGACAGCAGCATCCCTCTCGGACAACCAATAACCTACTACATCAAGCTTGCATTTTCCAGGGATTAATTGAACCAGACCAGGATTTCATGTAAGTGCGAGTAGCTATAGTCCAAGTCTGCCGTGATTTAAAATGACGTGATTTTTGTTTCACGTCCGAACGTAGAATATAGCCTCTACTCGTGATCTTAGAATGATAAGGTTCTAACTTCTATCTCCGTTTAGGGCAGTTCAGAGATATTGAGCGTCAAAGTTTTTACATTCCATTATGTTTTGTGAGATGGAACCTTTGTATTTTATGAATTACTGACTCAAAAATGTCAACATTTTAAAAATAACACAACACAGGCATTAATAAACACCTAATGGATCAGATTATGTAAAAAACTCAATTTTGACAAAAATGGAGATAGAACCTTATAATTCTAACGTCACG